>NC_057941.1:26596488-26661488 GCF_018555375.3 Anguilla rostrata | reverse complement strand
CTGTGTGCCTGTTCAGCGCGTGGAATACCTCACACAGAAACAGTATTATTAACACAGTAAATAAGCATGTCCATACACTACGCCATAAACACGTACTGGACGAGATCTTGCGAGACTCATTCAGAATGATGTCAGCAGTGAGCGGCGCAGTCGCAGGGTAAGCTGCGTTGGGCGTTTGTTTTGGAGGCGTGTTTGCGTCTGAGCGCTCCTGTCGCACGGGTGCGGGTCCGGCAGCGGCGCTGGCGGTGCGGGGGTTAAGTCCGCCCACGCAGAGCCGGAATGTCTTGGCCGTTTCCTGCGGGCTGCCCAGCCCTGACCCGCTGGGCTCGGCCCGGCCGCACACACACGTAGCCAGCTGACCTGCGCTTCCTGCCAGACAGCGACACCCCGCCGAGAGGGAGCGGGGGAAGAGCGCCGTCTTCGCACAATGTCCCCAGGAGCGCCGCGGCCCCGACCGGCCCCGGCCCCGCACAGAGGAAAGGGCCCCGCTCCCAACGCTGCTCCAGCCACAAACACAGCTGCCGCTCACAGGAATGCAGCACAGCAGTGCACAAACACGCTCTCTCACACACACACACACACACACACACACACACACATACATACATACAAACATACATGCAAAGATGCACACACACACACACACACACGCACACGCACACATACATACAAACATACATGCAAAGATGCACACACTCACACACACACATCCACCCCACCCACCACTCACAACACACACACACACACACCACACACACAACTACACACACACACACCACACACACACACACACAACAACACACAACACACACACACACACACACCAACTCACACAACGCCAAACAGCACACAACACACACACACACTCACACACCCACACACCCACCCAAACACAAACAAACACACACACACACATACATACATATAAACACACACACACACAGAAACACACACTCACACACACGCTCTCACACACACACACAGAAACACACATACACACTCACACACCCATCCACCCACCCACGCATACAAACACAAACACACACACACACACACACACACACACACACGTTTTACACATCATGAGGGGGAGTGTGATGTCAGTGAGCGTCTGGTGTCTGCAGAAGAGCTTTGGCGGAAGGTGTCAGGAAGTGGAACAATAAAGGTGAGGCGTCCCATTATCATGGCGCTCTGTATTTTTAACTCTTCGCTCAGCGCGCGCTGGGCCCGATCGCGGGGCCGCTTGGCAGCGCGCTGGCGTGGGGGCCGCCATCTGCTCTCCCCATCAGCGCGCGGCCCCCCGGCGCCCGCGTTTCCTTGGCGTCACGGAACGCCGCGCGTCACGTGCCCCGCGTCGCGTGCGCCCGGGCCCGGAGCTCCACGTCCCCTCATTTTCGTGCGCTGACATCAGCCTCTAACTGGGACCGGGATGGAGGGGGACGGGACGGGACAGGACGGGCCGGGCCGGGTCGACACGGGATGGGACGGGGGGGATGGAATTCAGCGCCGCTCAAACAAGTGGGGTCAGGACCTATCTGTCGGTGTAACATGCATTCCAAGTGGGACAAAAACAGTGGACCAGAAACAAAAGCCTATTAACTCTTTGAAGAGCAGGTTTCTCCAGAATGCTTTTTCTAAATTCTAATTCAGCGTTCTAGAACTCCACCGCTTTCATTTACCAGTAGTGACTGTTACATCAGCATTAGAATGTTCAGTTCAGATCTTACTTTTGATCTTACACCTGAACAGGTTAAAGCCAAGAACACTTTAGCTTCATTGTGCGTCTAAAATTACTTCAATGACTTGCTTGCACTTGTTTTCTTACTAGTGTGTGTTTCTATGAGTTCATAATTCCCTAGATAAAGCAGTACATATATATAATTGAACACTAAGCTTGAATTGGCTTTAAAAAAAATAAAAAATAAAAAAATAAAAAAATAAACAAATTAAAAAAAAGATCAATTTCAGATCAGTTTTTTTTTTTGAGGAACAATGTTAAGTCATGTGATGATGTCATCTTAGAGCTCGCAGCTGTGACACATCCCGACACCTATTGCCTTCACAAAATCATACGCAGGCACGCATTCACACACACACACACACACACACACACACACACACACACACACACAGGATGAAATGAGCAGATTAATGCAGTGAATCTCTGGACTGAGAGTCTTTTGGATAGTTTTGGATATTTGCGCCAACATTAAAAAACACACTAAATGTACAATGACTGCTTAAAAGAATTACGCGGCAATCTAGCACAACATCACTCATATTGAAACCCCCTAATCGACACATTTCTCCCGAAAATGTAATGTTTACGGTAAGAGAATCCAAGAGAAACTTAAGTACACTTCTTCAAGAAACAGATAAACAAATGTCAGGTATTCCAGTGTGTGAGCAGGGCTGCATGTTAACAATAAGGAAAGGTCCTGGACTGCCGAGGTGTGTAATCAGAAACAAATGCCCCGAGTTTGCGTGTGTGTGTGTGTGTGTGTGTGTGTGTGCAAGTGCGTGTGTGTTCTCCCTCATCTCTAATCAGCTCTTCCCTGGAATATAGTGTATAATTGGGCTCAATTCACAGAGCTCAGAGCCCAATAATAAATCATTCAGTGACTGACCCAGGAAAGACATGCGGGGAAACACACACACACATGCAGAGACATGTGCATGCACACACACACACGCTCGCACACACACACACACACACACACACACACACACAACACACCAACACACACACCTCCATGCATCAAACACACACACACACAACACACAACACGACACAACACCTGCCGACGCCCACCATACACAAATCACCCATACACACCACATACACACTCGACAACACACACACACACCACACACCAACACACACAGAATCACACAGACCATTCCCACACACACACAATACACATCTCATACACAACTCAACACCCTCAGCATTCCACACACACATCATCACAACACACACACTGACACAGACAGCCTTCCACACCGCAGCATCACCAGTACCACCCACATCACAGCTCAGATGCACCAACCACACACACCCATCATAGCATACGCATGCACCACACACACACACACACGCCCCACACCCCCCAACCAACTACACCAATGAACACTGACACGCATTCACAACACAATTGCGACACAGGGACACCTTCACACCAACCACAGCGAAGCAGTGGGACCTGGGCTGGGAGCAGGTTCAACGGGAGGCTGTTGGAGGAGTGGATCTGCGGGAACGGGAAAGCGATGCGTGACCTGGAGCTGTCGGAAGCTGGAAGCGAAGCTAAGCTCGCAACGGAGGCTGGGCGCTGTGAGCTGGAGGCTGGGATGGGGAAGCTGGGGGAAGCTGGCTGAACCTGGGGAAGCTGGTTGAAGCTGGGGAAGGCTGGGGGAAACTGGGAGAAGCTGGGGGAGCTGGTTGAGTGAAGGCTGGGGAATGGCTGGGGAAGGCTGGGGAACTGGTGGGGAAACTGGGAGAAGCTGGGGGAGCTGGTTGAAGCTGGGGAAGGCTGGGGGAAATTGGGGGAAGCTGGGGGAAGCTGGTTGAAGCTGGGGAAGGCTGGGGGAAATTGGGGGAAATTGGGGAAGCTGGGGGAAGCTGGCTGAACCTGGGGAAGGCTGGGGGAAGCGGCGAAGCAGGTTAATCTCAGCCCAGGTGACTCGGCTCAGGTGCACACGTTCCGTGCGGATGCGCTCTGACGACCCTTGACCCCGCCTTGACCTTTGGCTGTGCCCTCTATAAACCGCCTGCCCCCCCCCCCCCGTCTCTCCCTCTCCATCCCTCTCCAGACCCCATCTCCATTTCAAGCTCTCAGTCCCCACCGGATTCACACATCTGGTCAGACAGCTGTGGCTGGCCAGGTTTCAAGGCTGGGGGGTGGGGGTGGGGGGGTTATCCGGTACAGAGCCCAGGGCACAGTTAAAACAGGGGGCGAACTTCGGGGGAAAAAAAGAGGTTTTTTTTTTTCATAAATAAAAAAAAATTAAACAAAATCTCCCCAGTCTCTCTCAGTCTATCTATCAAAGTGTCCCCCTGTACACTATTAAACTCTATTAAACAGAAATGCAGGGAGGGGCTGGGGATTTCAGGGAAACGCACAGGAGGGGAGGAGAGGCTGGTGGAAACAGAAAAAAAGAGAAGAATTTCCAATATCCAATTTCCAGATCTCAAACGCATTAATCAATCTATCTAACCCCAGGGCAAGTTTAAAAAACTTGGACAGAAAGCAAGGGAGAGAGAGAAAGAAAGAATGAAAGAAAGAAAGAAAGAAAGAATGGGAGGAGGTGGCGGAGGGGGGGGGAGTGGGGTGGAGCACATCATTGTTTGGGTCTGCAGATGCTGGGCAGGCGGGGCCGAGCGCGTCCGGAGGGCCGCGTGCTGCAGCGCGCACTTCCAGAGCGGGCGCGCGCGTTGCCGTAGCGCCCGCGCGAGCGTTGCCGTAGCGTACCTGGATCTTGTCGCGGCGTCTCTGCTGCTGTGCCAGCTCGTGTGTCAGGGCGTGGCGTCGCGCCCGCAGCTCCCGGATGTCGTCCTCGCTGCCGCTGGCCCCGCCCTCCGGCTCGGCGTCGCACTCCGACTGCGACGACTCCGCCTCCACGATGACATCATCGTCCTGTCAGGAAAGCGGGGGGGGGGGGCGGAAATTCAGCACATGCCGTTCCACTGCACACCTTGTGCTACACACTTCGACATGCGCAAGCGCTCACACACACACACACACACACACACACACACACACACACCGGACAGACACACACAGACAAGCAGACAGACACACACACACACACACAGACAGACAGACACACACACACACATACATACAGACACACACACACACAGACAGACCGACAGACACACACACACACACAACGCAAGCAGTGGGCCGCTATGTACTAGCTCATATTAATGGCACTAGCGAGTGCTGTTAATAAGAAATACCGGTAGCCTTTTTTTTTTTTTTGTTTCCAGGTCATAACTACAGGTCCTTTGTCTTATCTGGTCTGACAGCAGAAATCTCCTGGTGACCGGTGACCTCCCTCTCTCCTTCCCTCTCAGGCGTACACCCTGGCTGCAGTTCGTGACCTTCTGGGGTTCAGACGGGGACAGGGAAAGAGGGAGAGCCTGTTCTTTCCAGGGAAAAAGGCCCTTTCAGAGGAAGGCTGACGATGCGCTGTGAACTAGAATACCAGAGAACCTCTGTGCCAGGGACAAGACGTCTGCTTTCAGGCGCTGATTGCCCCGATTCCCCCGGGACCCGTCCCTCGTTAGCCAGCCCGCCTGCCGTTCGTGCGGCTCCAGAATCACAGGCAGGCAGAGTTAAAAAGGGAACCGTGGGGTTCGGCAGTACACTGCCCACACTGCACAGGACACCGGAGAGGAAAGGAGAGAGTGCGAAGGTGGTGAGGAAGAGAGGGGAGGCCAGGAAAGGGACGGGGAGGGAGGGAGGGAGGGAGTAGGGTGCGTGTGTGTGTGTGTGTGTGTGTGTGTGTGTGTGCGTGGGGGGGTGAGGCCAGGCTCTTGGTACAGGAAGCCCTTGATTAGTGCTAACGAGAAGTGCAGGCCGTATTAATGCAGCCACACACCTCTCCCTCCCCCGCCATCTGCAGCCTGCACTCTCTGTGCCAGACAGCATAAACCCACCGTGAGCAGGGAGACTCACACCAGAGACTGCTGCAGCAGATGGGGAGGGGGAGTGGGTCTGCCACACACACACACACACACACACACACTACATACTCACACACACACACACTCTCTCGCTCACACATACTCACACACACACACTCTCTCGCTCACACATACTCACACACACACACACTCTCGCTACACACACATACTCACACACTCTCTCGCTCACACATACACTCTCTCTCACACATACATACTCACACACACACACACTCTCTCGCTCACACATACATACTCACACACACACACACTCTCGCTCACACATACATACTCACACACACACCTCTCTCGCTCACACATACATACTCTCACACACACACACTCTCTCGCTCACACACACACACACATACTCATGCACATATACAAACACACATACATCCTCACACACACACACTCTCTCGCTCACACATACATACTCACACACACACTCTCTCTCGCTCACACATACATACTCACACACACGCCCACATACTCATGCACATATACAAACACACATACACTCTCTCTCACACATACATACTCACACACACACACACACACACACACACTCACTCACACACGCTCACATTCACACACATCATACATAAATATGCTCACACATCATGTAACACATAGACACACATACACTCAAACTCACATATACCAGTGTTTTTCAACCCTGGTCCTGGGGACCCACTGCCCTGCATGTTTTAGCTGTTTCCCTGCTGTAAAACACCTGATTAAGATGAATGGGTCGTCAACAAGCTCTGCAGAAGCCTGATAACAACCCATTCATTTGAATCAGGTGTGCTGTAGCAGGGAGACATCTAAAACATGCAGGGCAGTGGGTCCCCAGGACCGGGGTTGAGAAACACTGACATATACTACAAGCACTCGTACATCACATACGCTCGCACACACAGATTACACGCCCGTGTGCAGCGACGCACGCACAGTGTGCGACACACGGGATGTGGCACTCACACACTAAAACGGACAGCATATCAAACACAGCTAAGACTGGCACTGACTGCCCCTGTGACAGGCCTCCTGCAGGCCTGCATTCTGTACTGAAGGCAGGCCCTGCACTGAGCTGCTCACTCAGACGACAGCGCTGTGGGCTAAACTTCTCTCGGCACATTCCTGTGAACGTCCCTTCGGCCATGTGCTTTCCGGCACAGGAGGAGGCGTTTGAGGTGCAGTTTGTGAGGAAGAGCTTAACTTACTACCGCTCCTCCGCTGTGGGGTGTCTCATGGTGATGTGTGGTGTCTCATGGTGTCTCATGGTGCTGTGTGGTGTCGCATGGTGTTGTGTGGTGTCTCATGGTGTTGAGTGGTGTCTCATGGTGCTGTGTGGTGTCTCATGGTGTCTCATGGTGTTGTGTGGTGTCTCATGGTGTTGTGTGGTGTCTCATGGTGTTGTGTGGTGTCTCATGGTGCTGTGTGGTATCTCATGGTGCTGTGTGGTGTCTCATGGTGTTGAGTGGTGTCTCATGGTGTTGAGTGGTGTCTCATGGTGTTGTGTGGTGTCTCATGGTGCTGTGTGGTATCTCATGGTGCTGTGTGGTGTCTCATGGTGCTGTGTGGTATCTCATGGTGTTGTGTGGTGTCTCATGGTGCTGTGTGGTGTCTCATGGTGTTGAGTGGTGTCTCTTGGTGTTGTGTGGTGTCTAATGGTGTTGTGTGGTGTCTCATGGTATTGTGTGGTGTCTCATGGTGCTGTGTGGTGTCTCATGGTGTTGTGTGGTGTTGAGTGGTGTCTCATGGTGTCTCATGGTGCTGTGTGGTGTCTCATGGTGCTGTGTGGGGTCTCATGGTGTTGTGTGGTGTCTCATGGTGTTGAGTGGTGTCTCATGGTGCTGTGTGGTGTCTCATGGTGCTGTGTGGTGTCTCATGGTGTTGTGTGGTGTCTCATGGTGTTGAGTGGTGTCTCATGGTGTTGTGTGGGGAGTCATGGTGCTGTGTGGTGTCTCATGGTGTCTCATGGTGTTGAGTGGTATCTCATGGTGTTGAGTGGTGTCTCATGGTGTTGAGTGGTGTCTCATGGTGTTGTGTGGTGTCTCATGGTGTTGTGTGGTGTCTCATGGTGTTGTGTGGTGTCTCATGGTGCTGTGTGGTATCTCATGGTGCTGTGTGGTGTCTCATGGTGTTGAGTGGTGTCTCATGGTGTTGTGTGGTGTCTCATGGTGCTGTGTGGTATCTCATGGTGCTGTGTGGTGTCTCATGGTGCTGTGTGGTATCTCATGGTGTTGTGTGGTGTCTCATGGTGTCTCATGGTGCTGTGTGGTGTCTCATGGTGCTGTGTGGTGTCTCATGGTGCTGTGTGGTGTCTCATGGTGTTGAGTGGTGTCTCTTGGTGTTGTGTGGTGTCTAATGGTGTTGTGTGGTGTCTCATGGTATTGTGTGGTGTCTCATGGTGTTATGTGGTGTTGAGTGGTGTCTCATGGTGTCTCATGGTGCTGTGTGGTGTCTCATGGTGCTGTGTGGGGTCTCATGGTGTTATGTGGTGTCTCATGGTGTTGAGTGGTGTCTCATGGTGCTGTGTGGTGTCTCATGGTGTTATGTGGTGTTGAGTGGTGTCTCATGGTGTCTCATGGTGCTGTGTGGGGTCTCATGGTGTTATGTGGTGTCTCATGGTGTTGAGTGGTGTCTCATGGTGCTGTGTGGTGTCTCATGGTGCTGTGTGGTGTCTCATGGTGTTGTGTGGTGTCTCATGGTGTTGAGTGGTGTCTCATGGTGTTGTGTGGGGAGTCATGGTGCTGTGTGGTGTCTCATGGTGTCTCATGGTGTTGAGTGGTATCTCATGGTGTTGAGTGGTATCTCATGGTGTTGAGTGGTGTTTCATGGCATTGTGTGGGGAGTCATGGTGCTGTGTGGTGTCTCATGGTGTCTCATGGTGTCTCATGGTATCTCATGGTGTTGAGTGGTATCTCATGGTGCCGTGTGGTGTCTCATGGTGTTGTATGGTGTCTCATGGTGTTGAGTGGTGTCTCATGGTATTGTGTGAGGGTGTCATGGTGTTGAGTGGTGTCTCATGGTATTGTGTGGGGAGTCATGGTGCTGTGTGGGGCAGATTTGAAATAAAAGAGAAGGGATGGTAGGATGAAGGGCCAAGTTGCTCGAACGAATGTGCGACTATATGGGCACAATTCCCTTTGAATATGGCTCACTTAGTTTGTACTGATGAAAGTTTTAAGTTGGGATCTTTCAGACATCGATAATCTGAAAAGCGCAGTTGAAGGAACTGCGTTTCTCTAAACAGAGGCGTAGAGTGCATGCTTGGTGCATGTGAGGCTTTCTGTTGTTGTTGAGATTGTGGCGTGCTGCACTGCGTGTGAGAGAAAGTACCAGATCCCGGGCGGATGAGGGGCAGACAGGGGAGAGAGGGAAGAGGGGAGAGAAAGGCGGGGCGGAGAGGAGAGGAAGAGCGCGACGCGGTCGCCACTCTGTACGGAGGCCGGAGAGGAAGCAGCCCGGCGGTGAATTACACAGGGCAGCGGACCGTGTGTGTGTGTGTGTGTGTGTGAGAGAGAGACAAAAGAACAGAGGCCGCGGGGGGCTCCGGCGAATAGTTTACCCAGCTGGGAGACCCAGACAACGCACTGATGTAACCCCCCCACTCCGCCCCTTACCCCACCGCTCCCCCGCCTCCCCCCCCCCCCTCCCCACTTCCTGTCCCCAGCGCGGTGATGTCACGGGGCAGCTGGCGATGTCATGTCCCCTCTCCCATCCCTCCCTCCGGCGCGGACCCCCACGAGAGACGGGACAGTCGGCGGCGCACGTAGCGCACAGAGACGGACGGCCGACCCGGCCTACACGCACGCAGTCGCCGCGGCGCGGGAAGCCCCGCCTTCACGCCGCCGGTGGCATCCACAGGTGCCGGCACCTGTGTCGACGCACCCTCGAACGCCAAAAAACTGCGCTCCTTCTTTTAACAATGAATGAATACAACGAAAATGATACTGCAGAAATGTCATAAGAATATTAAATATGGACTAACCACTACAGACGGCAGATGGATACAATCTAGATCAAAATCCTTACGAACAATTAAATGACATGATAAACACATGCCTCTTCATTTCATAAAATGTACTCTCCCTTTATTATCATTATTATTTCATGAATACATTAAGTGGACTACTGTTCTCTAATGTATGTGTGTATGTTTGCATATAAATGTACATACGATATGATTCAGTCATTACATATTTTCTGATTTACTGCATTCCTGCTTATTTTACATTTTCGACTTCTTCCTATGTCGATATTTCTGTAATTTTTGTATTGCGAAATTCTCCACCCATGAACTTTTGGCCATTTTTTTTTTTTGTTTGAGAAATATCAACGTTAGCAGAATTGTTTAAAAGCGAAAAACACATTACCAACAAAGTTTTTACCCCACGAATACCACACGGAACATTTTTTCAGGAGCCCCTCGACTCTTTGTGAAAGGCTAAGAGCAGCAGAAATCTCCCAGACGCGGGTCTGCTTTTGAGAAGCCCCGGAAAGATGGGGGTTTCTGCGACCTCACGTTCAGAGGGATGTGAAAGTGCGGTACGGAGTGTGGCAGGTCATTTCCTGATTCGCAGCTGTAGTTCAGTTCCCTGTTCACACGTCGAGCCGCCTGGCTGCCTCCACAGCCCGGGCACACTCTGTCTCCACGACCTGAGCATGTCTGTACTGGTGACCTTTGCCCCGAGACCACCTTCCCTTAGACTGAACAGACTGTGGACAAATGAATTAACGCAAGTGCTGCAGTACTGCACTGGCTACAGAACGATACCAGCTATCAGTGACAATACATCAACAACAAAAAAAAAAAAGGGGGGTTAGGACAATTCCAAGGGCCCTGAATGAGGGAGGTCCTCAAAAATATTACGTAATAACTTTATTCCTCAGTTATTGAAATTGGCATAAACAAATTACTTCATTTACAATGTACTAATAAAGCTTACGGATTCTTTTTCTGGGGTGGTTGGTGCCAACGTGAGATCTGTTGATGGGGCTGCTTGTGCTGTAATTTATAAACTGCTGGTGAGCAGCCACTGACCATTACAAAAGGCCACGTCCCATTACAGCCTTTGCCACCTTTCACTTGACTGAACACCTCCATTATTAGATTTACCATCAATAACAGACCAACGTTCAAAGACAAGAAACAGCCTGCCCTGAAATGAGGCCAGGTGTGAAATGTTTACTGTAGAAGTAATAATCCATCCGACAATCTAAACGATGGCTTAACAGTGGGAGAAACCACCTCTGAATAAATCCGTCTCTTAATAGTCATGCTAAGAGGAAATGGATGACGCACTTATTTCCTGACTACCTACGGAGGGCCTTCAAATTGTCAAATTAAAAGTTCAGAAGCTGGGTTTTTAACAGGGGGTCCTTGAAGGTACCGTAGAGGCACTTGATAAGTAATGATGCCATAAATATATATGCGGGGAAATATTTCAAAATATAAAAGCTTTTTTAAATATAACCTTTTTATAAATTTGATGGGGGTCCCCTGAACACCTCTGAGACTGGGAGGTGGTGCCTGGATAAGCAAAGGCTGAAAGCCTTCAGAACAAGTGTGGAGAGATATACGCAGCGCCAATCCTGGTTAAAGAAGAGGAATTCTTCCCTCTCTCCTATCTCTGGAGCATTTGGCACTTCTCAGACACTTATCCAGAGGGACTTACACACTGTACATTTCCCTTTTAAATTAATATGTTCATATTTTATAGTAATATATTTTTAAAATGTATCATTTTGAGTTGAGTCGTTGAGTACCTGGCTTAGGGACACTCAACAGCAGTGGCCTGCCTGGGAATCGAACCTGTGACCTGAGAGATATCCGTCCTGTTCCCTAACCATTATGCTACACCCCCCCCCCCCCACTCCTATGAGGAAGATTACTGGTCCTGAAACAGTGTGTCAAGCACCAGGGACCTGGGCCTGGGGCATGTGGGAGGGAACAGGAGAGAGACGGACAGGGAGCGAGGGAGGAGTGGACAGGGGGAGGAGGAAGGACAGGCTGCCAGTGGACGCCCTCCCACCCCCCCGTCCAGTCAGTACGTGCAGGACAGCAGGACCCCCCTCTCAGAACCCATCCTCCCCTCGGTCCCCACAGGCACGGCCTCTCCCCCTGCCCCTCCGCCGACCCTGCTCCCTGCTGGAGACTGCCTTACCCAAACACACTCGCTGATATGACCCTCGCATATACACACACACACGCACCCCGATATCGCCCTCCCTCACACACACACACACACACGCACCCCGATATCGCCCTCCCTCACACACACACACAACACACACACACACACACACGCCCCGATATTACCCTCACACACACACACACACACACCCCGATATCACCCTCTCACACACACACACACACACACACACACACACACACACCCCGATATTACCCTCACACACACACCCACAACCCACACACACCACACACCCCGACACACCACTCCACACACACACACACACACACCCCGATATCACCCTCTCACACACACACACCCCGATATGTACCCTCACACACACACACACCGATATTACCTCACACACACACACACACCACCATATTACCCTCACACACACACCCCGATATACCCTCACACACACACACACACACACACACACACCCGATATCCCTCTCACACACACACACCCCGATATCCTCCTCACACACACACACACACACACACACACCCCGATATTACCCTCACACACACACCCCGATATTACCCTCACACACACACACACACACCCCCGATATCGCCCTCCCTCACACACACACACACACCCCGATATACCTCACACACACCACACACACACCACCCCGATATTACCTCACACACACACCCCGATATTACCCTCACACACACACACACACACACCCCGATATTACCCTCACACACACACCCCGATATTACCCTCACACACACCCCGATATTACCCTCACACACACCCCGATATTACCCTCACACACACCCCAATATTACTCTCACACACACCCCGATATTACCCTCACACACACCCCGATATTACCCTCACACACACACACCCGATATTACCCTCACACACACACACCCCGCTACTACCCTCACACACACACACACACACACAAACCCTGATATTACCCTCATACACACACACACAGACACACACGAGTCATTCACATTTTTACTGTCACACAGGCACCATCTTCTTCACACACACTCATCCTTACCCAAACACACAGGATTTCTGCACTTTCTCTAACACTGACCACTTAAACAAATATCAAGCCTTATATAAACACTCACGCACATGCACACACACACACTCACATGCATGTACACACACACACACACACACACAAGCGCACACACAGAGGCAGACACACAAACACAGACATACACACGCACTCACACAGACACACACAAACACTCACACACACAGACACACACACACGCACGCACACACACACAAACAGACACAATAACACACACACACACACACGCAGGCACAAACACAAACACACACACGCACGCGCACACACACACACACACACACACAAACAGACACACACTAACACACACACACACACACGCGCACACACACACACACACAGACACACACTAGCACACACACACACACACACAAAGACACACACACACACACACACACACAAACACAGACGCACACACACACACAAACACAGACGTGCACACACACACACACACGCACACACGCACACACAGAAAAGCGTGGCTCTAGCAGACAGCCCGAGCCTGGGCTGCACAGGGCCGGGGCCTGCCACTCTCTCAGTCTCTCCCGCTCCGCGTACCTGATTGTCTGCTTGTTTTCCCCGGTGGCTCCCGGCTTCCGTTCCCAGGCCGGGAGGTGGGAGTGTGGCCACCGACACATACTTTCCACCCTTGAAGGCCAGCAGTGGCTCCTCCTGCCCACACAGAGCCTCCAGGAAGTACTTGAGCACCGTCACGCGCTTGCAGTCCGCAGCGATGGCCTGGGGGACAGAGAGCCAGGTGAGCGGGCGCGACGGGGCCACAACGCGACAACAACACAAATGGGAATGAGAATAACACGAGGAACAGGAATAAAAAGACTAATTAAGAATAAATACAACAATAAAAATAAAAACAGGAAAAATAAGAACAGCAGCAAAAATAAAAAAAGAAGAGTCATATGAATTGGACTGATAATAAAAATTAAGAATAAAAGAGAATAAGCGTAGGAACAATAGTAATAAGCATATTGTTACAGTACTACTTCTGCTACTGCCACCAATACAATAAAACGTATTATGGGGGGGGGAGTACACACCCACGCAACAAATTTCGCATATTCCTGGGTGGACAAAAACAGAAACCTGCACACTGTGTTAAATGCTCCAAAAAAACAGGAGGACCATTAGACTTGCTAACAGAGTTCAAGTTGAGACATAAGGAGAGAGAACGTCGTCTGCTGTTTCCCAAGCCGGAGTGCGCTGGGGGAGGGGGGAGGGGGGAGGGGGACGTCTGAGCGAACGCGCCTGTATTTCGGCAGCGTAGGCGCTGGGCACGGCCCGTCGACCGTGCACGGTCACCGCGAGAGCTCCCCGCTTCCATCCCGGTTCTCTTCCGGCTCGACGGTAATCACCAAAATTCAGCACCTTTCCTCTGCGTCTGCGACCAGAAACAGGCGAGGGCCCAGACAACACGTAGGCATGCGGTGGCCCAAATTAAATTTAGCCCACAGAATGTGACAAAAAAAAAACCCCTTCTGCAAAAAAAAAAAAAAAAAAAACGGCTTCCTTTCCACCTAACCCTGAGTTTTGATATTGTTTTCTTTCTCATAGCTTGTATCGGTTCCTCTCTCCGCAGTACAGTTCCAACAGGAAGTTACCAGCCCCTGCGAAGATTACGTCTGCTTCCTCACTCGGCCTTAGCCTCTCCGTCACCTTCTGACCCCGTGACCCCTGACCCCTGACCCCTGCAGGCTGGGCACTGCCACCGGGAGGGGAAAACGGGCAAAAAAAAAAAAAAAGCTCACCCTCGCTCTTCACCTCCGTTTTTCCATCTTCCCATTCTCCCCCCTGATCTATAACAGATTTAAATCTGAATGCAAATACAATATGGGCTTTTCCTGGCTCAGTGGAGGAATGTGCTGCTGAAGCTCTCAGCACACATCACCGTGAATCACAATGTCAATACAGTATCCATACACACATCTCCACACTCTCTCTCTCTCTGGGTTCCACTGGGAACTGCATCTGCATAGTCCCACTGCTCACAAACAGCAACGAATAAAAGCAATGCTCAGTCATTTTAAATGCACTTCCTTCTGTCATGTGACAATACCGACTGCCTGGTGACATAGATCTAAAAAATAAAAAAATAAACGATGTCAATTGATAGGTTTTAAAATGTACTCTGCATCTAGTACTGTGTGCGTTTCAACAATAAATATCATTAAAACGGCACAACTGTTGTGTTTTTAGTCCATCACACAACGCATTTATGAAATTCATTAATAAAATAAATTGAAAAGAACATATTCGATGCCATACTCTAATTTCGGAGACCTTGCGCTGGTGGAATGAAATGCTAATGGTCGCGCAAGGTTATCTGATCGTCTGGTCTGCCGATTTCATCGCAGACATTACCCATGATGCAAAGCTAGAGATAATGTGGCAAAGACGCTAGCACATCCTCTCATTAGCGCTTAGCGCTCCTCAGCTGGAGCAGATTTGTGCCTGGTGACCCACACATTCTGGGCCTGCACACAGGAGGTGAGGAGACGAGGGTGGCGCAAGTGACCTCCAAAAAGGAGACAAAGCCTCACCGTACTGCGCTTAAGGCTAAATACTGAATGGGCTGCACAGCCACTGTTCCAAAATGGCTCCGAATGAATCGGGCCAATGCGTAAACCTTTCGCCTTTATTATTACCGCAATGGCGATAACATATGCACTTATCCCAGCGCGTACTTTGTCGCAGTATCTGTGACATTAGACTGCAATGCTGAGTTGCAGATTTCATTTTTCTCTCCAGGGATAACAGTGTTTATCAGCTGCTACTGAACGGGCCTATGGGACTAGCCAACAAGGCACTGTATCAAAGAATGGAATTAATGGCGGTTTATGACAAAACTAGCTACACCCTCTCCATATAGAACTTCTAAATAAACACAGCCAAGCACAAGCAAGGGGGCACATTGTGCAGGAAAGGTACCTACGCAAACATCGCAGATTGCATGCAAAGATTCATGGCCTTGCACCATTTGAAAAAAAAAAATGACACATGCCCATTGGCTGAACTCAGCGGGACCGTTCTGCATTTGTGGCGCAAACGCAGCTGCTTATCCAATGAGCCGCGAGACAGCGGACGGAGCGCGCATGCAGACCCACACGCATCTGACGGAGGACTTCCAGGCATTTATATCCAAATAAACGACAACTGACAAATATACCGCCTTCAATTAAAATGAGCAAAAGCACACAATCACGTAGCACTTCGTGGTCACAACTGGTGACCTTAATTCTGGACTGTTAAATATCTACAGTACAATTCTGAAGAATTGTTAATCTAAACAACTATCTCTTTAAAGATATTTTTCTGATTTTGTTAATGTGAAAAAAAAAACTGCCAACAGTTCAAAACTGTGATCCAGGAAACGAATCCAGCAGCACCAAATAAAACCAGGCACACATTTAACAAACCGTATTCATTTTACCCCCTTCCAAAAACTTCAAAGGGCTGTGTGACAGTGCTGGGGGGTTTCCCACCTCAAACCCCACTTTGGCAACGCGGCGGATTCCGCGGCAGAACGCTCAGGAGAAGCGCTCTGAGGGTTCCTGCTGGCAGTTAAACGGCGGGATAATCAGATGATTAAGATGAGGAGCGCGGCCAGGGCGCTGAGGAAGAGCCCGCTCTCTCGGCGCTAACTGCTTCCTCAGCGCCGGGCCGGGGGCCGGGGGCCGGGGGCTGGGGGGCCGGGGGCCGGGGGGCCGCGGGGCCGGGGGCCGCGGTTTAGGGCCGCGTCTGAGGGGCTGCTTCACACACACACACACACACACGCGGCGCTGTCGTCGTCGCCATTCCTGCGCTCCCGCTAAAACCGCCGCTGGCGGCTACCTGGCCTGTGCGCGCGCTCCCCGCCCCGGCTCCCAGCCCAGCGCAGGCAGGGCCCGGCGCAGGGCCGCCCTGTCTGGCTGCAGGAGGCTACGGGCGGCGGCTGCTGCCGCTGCCGCTGCTTTATCAGCTATTCTGGGGGAAAATATACAACTATTATCTGCAAGTGCTAAAAGGAAGAGATAAGCGTGTGTGTGTGCGTGTGTGTGTTTGTGAGGGCGAGAGAGAGAGAGAGCGCAACAGAAAGAGAGACAGAGATAGAAGAGATTATGTACTGTGCGCCTTTTTGCAAGCAGGACCAGCAGCAGTAAATCAGTAAGCACTGAACCGGACAGCGCTCGCTACGCTAAAGACAAAATCATCACCTCAGCAGAGATTCAATTTCCTGCCTTGGCCTGATGCGAATTATGTGTTTTGATGCCACCATCCAAAATGATACGTGTGGGGTTTCTCAGAATGATCCTCTAATTACTTTAACCGGCTTTGCTAAGTGAGCGCATAAACTTTGCATTTAATTCTGGTAATTAAAGCTTGGCAGTGGACCGACTGGAGGTTTCCGTAAGGGTATAATTGTCATAAAACCCCACCGGCCACAGCTATGCAGTTAAGCTGTGACAGAAAACAGATACCCACAATTATTCTGCTGTGACATGGGGGAAGGCAGGGGCTGTCACTGTGTGCACGTCTAATGCGTGCGTTTGCGTGTGCGAGTGTGTGCGTGCGTGCGTGCGTTTGTGTGTGTGTGTGTTTTTGTGTGTGCATGCGTGTGTACGCATGTGTGCATATGGGGAAGACAGTCTGTGTGTGTGGGCATGTGTGCGGTGTGTGTAAGTGTACGTGTGCACGCGAACGTGTGTGCGTATGGGGATAGTCTGTGTGTGTGGGCGTGTGTGTGTGTGGTGTGTGGGCGTGTGTGTGTGTGTGGTGTGCATGCGTTTGTGTTTGTGTGTGTGCAGTGAGTGTTAGTGTGCGTGTGCACGCAAACGTGTGTGCGTATGGGGAGAGTCTGTGTGTGTGGGCGTGTGTGTGTGTGTGGTGTGCATGCGTTTGTGTTTGTGTGTGTGCAGTGAGTGTGAGTGTGCGCGTGCACGCAAACGTGTGTGCGTATGGGGAGGAGAGTCTGTGTGTGGGCATGTGTGGTGCCTGTGAAAGGGAGTGTGTATTTGGAGATTAATGTGAGTTCAGTTTGTCTGCAAGAGGGTGTGTCAGCAGTGTATGTGGTGTGTGTATGCACATGCATGTGTGTTTGTGAATGTGTGTGAGAGAGAGAGGCAGAGAGAGAGAGGTGTGTGCGTGTGAGGTAGAGTTCTTGTGTTTGTATGCAGGAGAAGCACAGATACTTCCACAAATCCCTGTAGTAAGGATGTAGTGCAGATCAACACACATTCATACTCTTACACTGATTGCAAAAACCAGAAAGCACTAACTACTAGAGACAAATTACAACCAATAGACACACTGTGTAAGGTCATCGAATGGTGCACTGATCTGTTATCAATTTATAAATGAACAAAACAAAGTTAAGTGTGGGGTACACTTACAGCACGTACACAGAGCAGAGACGCTCTTTTGAAAACGTACCCAGCGCTCTCTCTGTCTCATAACAAAGCGTATTCTCAGGGCTCAAGTCCCAAGTTCATTACAGAACATAATGAAACAGAGGTTCATTATAGCCCAAATCCAAACAAAACAAACAGGCTGCTGGGGTAAGTTAACATGGTTGCCTTATGGCCATTGCAACAATTAAATCTGTATTACTGCAGCCCAATAATATTAGACAGCCTTTGTTTAGGTCTTTCTCTCGATCGCGGGGGGTAAGTGGACAGTACAGCGCTGACCTGCGTTTGAAAACCCCTCCTAAGGGACCGTATACAAACAGTCACAGAAGAAAATGCTTCGGCCGCAACGTCTTTGAGTTGTTGGAGCACTTGACAGAACAACCCTAACCCCTCAAAGCTTTACGATACACACTTCTACTTTAAGCATGTAGCTCCGTAGTAATGTAGCAGAACTGCACCTAGGTTTCTGTGATCCATTCATTAAACGACATTTTTAAGCAGTAAAAAAAACACATATTTGCGCAGCTTTTATTGTTTTACTTCTGCCCTGTCTGCCAGGCTAGCCGCAGTAAATCAGTCCGTGCTCACTCCTAATTTCAAAGAGTCTGCTTCTTTTTCAACTATGATGCATCAGAGGAGGAGCTCCTCTTTGAAGAGATAATAAGGCTTTTCCTTCGCTGTAGGACTGCACCAAACTGGCACAGTGTGTGTTTATGAGTACAAGCGAAAGCGCAAAAAAGGCAAAAACGAATGCCAAAAAGAAGAGTTAATGACGCTTCTAATGGATGTGAAACCTGCCCGTGCAACAACGGCAACACCTGCCTCTAACAGACGCCGTGCCCTCCCACGCGGAGACCAGCGGGCATGCAGAGCGCTTTGAGGAGTCCGTCCAGCCCCGCCCCATTCTCCCCTGTGGGTCCCAGGAAACCCCCTCTGCCACTGTCACTCGCCCCACCCCACCCCACGCTTCACACCCTCTCTCTCTCTCTCTCTCTCTCTCTCTGTCTCTCTCTCTCTCTCTCTCTCTCTCTCTCTCTCTCTCTCTCTCTCTCTCTCTCTCTCTCTCACGAGTCTAAAAATCTAAGTAAAGACGATGAGTACACACACACACGCGCACACACAAACACATGCAAGCCAAAACTGAGCCACTGATTGTCTCAAATAATATCAGCACATCATCTCTTCTCATTCTCTCTCTCTCCTTCTCGCTCTCTCTCTCTCTCCTTCTCGCTCTCTATCGCTCTCTCTCTCCTTCTATCTTGTTAAAGATGTGGGGTGCCCGTTGGGCCCTTTCAAGCTGCCGCACACCTTGATGTCGCACATAAGGCCTCTTCCGCTCGTCTGTGTGCCACTCCTAACCACCCCACACCCCCACCCCCAGATGTGCGCTTCCTCCCCACCTTTCACTGCACCTCTGCGGGACACGCCCCCCACTGCACTCCCAGCTCGTCCAACGTCCCCTCAGATCTACTACAGTACCATAACATCACCTATTCCAACCCCCATTTTGTGTCTGTGTGCACGTGCAATAAGTTGAGTATTGAGGCTATAACCAAACGCAATTTAATTCACTATCTGACTGACTGATACCCTCTTCCCTATCTGCGCACCCCAGAAGCAGAAGTGCAGAACGGTTCTGGTTCCCCTCATTTCAGAGCTGTTATACGAAACACAACCCGATTCACTCAGTGACACCACCCCCTTCCCTGAGCCTCAATCAGAGGACCTGTGTAGCCTTGAACATACGCACGCACGCTCACACACACACACACACACACACGTACACACTCAGCAGTGACAGTTGCTCCAGGCAATAAGAACCTCCCCCTCCCTCTCTCTCGGTTTCGATGCAGCTGGGTGAGCGATGCGCAGGCCGCACGGTCAGGCGCACGGTCAGGCGCACGGTCAGGCTCACGGTCAGGCCGCATGGTCAGGCGCACGGTCAGGCTCACGGTCAGGCGCACGGTCAGGCGCACGGTCAGGCTCACGGTCAGGCTCACGGTCAGGCTCACGGTCAGGCTCACGGTCAGGCGCACGGTCAGGCTCACGGTCAGGCGCACGGTCAGGCTCACGGTCAGGCGCACGGTCAGGCTCACGGTCAGGCGCACGGTCAGGCGCACGGTCAGGCGCACGGTCAGGCGCACGGTCAGGCTCACGGTCAGGCTCACGGTCAGGCTCACGGTCAGGCTCACGGTCAGGCGCACGGTCAGGCTCACGGTCAGGCGCACGGTCAGGCTCACGGTCAGGCGCACGGTCAGGCGCAAAAAGTCTCGCCGCCGCCCCCGGAAACGGCGGCGCTATCCAGCTCCCGCCTCCCGCTCCCTCTGCGCAGCTCGTCCCGTCCAATTAACGGGCGCTGGCGTGACGGAGAACAGCGGGCGACGAAGACGCCGCAGCTCTGGACTCTGGGGATCAGGTCTCTCCGGAGGTGGGGCTCTGCGCGGGACTCTTGAGCAAGCGACCGCATTTAAGCAGCCTATCCAAACGCGAGGAGCATTTAAGCAGCCTATCCAAACGCGAGGAGCATTTAAGCAGCCTATCCAAACGCGAGGAGCATTTAAGCAGCCTATCCAAACGCGAGGAGCATTTAAGCAGCCTATCCAAACGCGAGGAGCATTTAAGCAGCCTATCCAAACGCGAGGAGCATTTAAGCAGCCTATCCAAACGCGAGGAGCATTTAAGCAGCCTATCCAAACGCGGGGAGCATTTAAGCAGCCTATCCAAACGCGAGGAGCATTTAAGCAGCCTATCCAAACGCGAGGAGCATTTAAGCAGCCTATCCAAACGCGAGGAGCATTTAAGCAGCCTATCCAAACGCGAGGAGCATTTAAGCAGCCTATCCAAACGCGAGGAGCATTTAAGCAGCCTATCCAAACGCGAGGAGCATTTAAGCAGCCTATCCAAACGCGAGGAGCATTTAAGCAGCCTATCCAAACGCGAGGAGCATTTAAGCAGCCTATCCAAACGCGAGGAGCATTTAAGCAGCCTATCCAAACGCGAGGAGCATTTAAGCAGCCTATCCAAACGCGAGGAGCATTTAAGCAGCCTATCCAAACGCGAGGAGCATTTAAGCAGCCTATCCAAACGCGAGGAGCATTTAAGCAGCCTATCCAAACGCGAGGAGCATTTAAGCAGCCTATCCAAACGCGAGGAGCATTTAAGCAGCCTATCCAAACGCGAGGAGCATTTAAGCAGCCTATCCAAACGCGAGGAGCATTTAAGCAGCCTATCCAAACGCGAGGAGCATTTAAGCAGCCTATCCAAACGCGAGGAGCATTTAAGCAGCCTATCCAAACGCGAGGAGCATTTAAGCAGCCTATCCAAACGCGAGGAGCATTTAAGCAGCCTATCCAAACGCGAGGAGCATTTAAGTGCACCCGCTCAGATGCTCAGGCGTTCACCGTTCCTGGAAGAACACGCGAACGCACGCGCGCGTGACATCGCTCCTGCTTCAGCGCAGAAGGAAGACCACGCGACTGAGGGGAGCACGAAGATCGCTTTCAGAGACGTGTCCCCGCGTTGCCTCCCTCCCAAATTTTTTCGAGAAAACAACCCCATCACTTCGCTCCTGAGGTTTGACAGCGATTCGCTGCCCACCCATTATGAAGCACATGTGTCTTCCCCAGAAATATGCAGAAAATGGCCCCCGTCTCCACGGTGATTTATAGCAGGCTGTCGTTCTCAATCCACGCTTTTATTGCTTAACGGTGGGAGGGGCTTGGAGCAGGAGAGAGCGCAGAATGCGGGTGTTTTACCGGCACCGAGCGACGCGCTCCCGGCGACCGCGTGGGCACGCGCGTGCGCGCACGCTAATCAGCTCGGGCGGCCCGAGCCAAGGCGCGAAGCCAAGGGGGAAAACTAGAGACCCGTAACTAAGCCGAAACGCAAATAAAGATGCTCGCTAAGGCCGACGGGGCGGCTCGCCACGGGGGCAGAGGCTCGCCTGGAACTGGCCACGCCCACCGCGTGCTCCGACGCGAGCTGCTATGCGCGAGTCTCTGTCTCTAAGTGACCGCAGAGCCGCATGTGGAAAACACAGCTATCTGTGAGAGGGGCTTTTATTTATTTTTATTCAATGACTCAACTGTGAAGCTTTGGCTGATCACAAAAAGGGGGGCGAAGCCTTGACTCACTCAATCGCTAAAGGGCTGAACTGTGCCCAAACGGCACATCGGAGCACTCACGGGTCACCCACCCGACAGCGCTCTTAACTAATCAGAAAGTGTGAAGACTTTTTTTGTTGTTGCCTTTCTCCACTGACTCGCACGGAAATATTTGGCTGGCATCGAGGCCGAATTGTCACTGGCAGCAGGAAGAGGGTCAGGTTCTAGGCCTGCAAAATGTTCCGATCGCTGAAATGTGCACAAGCACACGCTGTCAAAAATCCAATTATCAGCTTTAACGGGGACCTCCCCTGAAAGAAGGTTACAGAATCCAGCTTATAAAAGATTTCTTTAAAAAAAAAAAAAGCAGTAAAATCTTAACTTATCAAAATGTGTTCGCCATCCTATTTGGCATCAGTCCGTAAGTCGTCATATTCACAGTCAATAGATTTTTATTTTATTTTTTCATAGCTTTGCCAACTTTGCCTATGCCAAACCTTTATGATGCAACATGTACTAAACTTTAATATGAAGACATTTTTAAAAGGCCAGCAAACAGTAATACGCTGCTGTTGTGCTACACTTTGTCGGGAGGATATTTTGCATAACGCTCTCGGTTCTGTTGTGGCGGATTAGAGTTAAAGAAACAGGTGGTAGCCTATATCCTACAATATAATGGGAACATTCACACATAGCAAATACATGGGGTAGGATCAACACCATCACTGCCAATCAGTACAAAATGGCGGACTGGAGTCTTGAACGGAAGCGAATGAGAGGGTGAACGTAAGCCTGTGTGTATGAGCGTGTGCATGCGCAAGTGTGTGTGTGTGTGTGTATGTGTGTGTGCGTGTGTGTGCGTGTGTGCGTGTGTGCATGTGTGTGTGTGTGTGTGTGCGTCTGTGTGTGTGTGCGTGACGGAGTGACGGCTGCGTGTCTGAACCCTAACATGACGCGTGATGCTGGAGGACAGCGAGTGGGGCCCTGGGGGGCCCCGGGGGCCACAGGACCAGCAGAACATGGCCGCGGCCAACGGGAACGGAAAGAGATCCTGCATCCATTTTACGGCTTTTTCTCTGGCCCTTCTGAGAAGACATAAAATCCCGATATCTGGTGATTTACACTGACAGGAAGAGAGGAAGAGAGAGAGGGAGAGAAAGAAGGGGAGAAAGAGAGAAAGAAGGAGGGGTAGTGGGGGGGGGGGTTAAACATGATGCAAACCATTTGGCGAGGAGAGTGCAGTCTGCCAGCACAGCCTGCTCTGTTTAAACTGGAGAGGAAGTGGCCGTATATACAGCATGCCAGCAACCGCTCTCACACACTCACAGACACACACACACACACTCACAGAGGCACACATACACTCACTCACAGACACACACACACAGATGCACACACACTCACAGACGCACACATACACTCACTCACAGACACACACACACAGATGCACACACACTCACAGACGCACACACACACTCACAGACACACACCACGATCACACACATCACACAACACTCACAGACGCACACAACACCACTCACAGACACACACACACAGAGCACACACATCACACATACACTCACAGACACACATACACACAGCCACACACTCACAGACGCACACACACAGATGCACACACACTCACAGACGCACACATACACTCACTCACAGACACACACACACAGATGCACACACACTCACAGACGCACACACACACTCACAGACGCACACATACACTCACTCACAGACACACACACACAGATGCACACACACTCACACATACACTCACAGACGCACACACACAGATGCACACACACTCACAGACGCACACACACACTCACAGACGCACACATACACTCACTCACAGACACACACACACAGATGCACACACACTCACACATACACTCACAGGCACACACACAGATGCACACACACTCACAGACGCACACACACACTCACAGACGCACACATACACTCACTCACAGACACACACACACAGATGCACACACACTCACACATACACACACAGATGCACACACACTCACACATACACTCACAGACGCACACACACTCAGACACACAGTCACAAACAGAGACACACTCACAGATGCACACACTCACAGACACACATACACACACACACTGACTCGCCCACACGCGGACATGCACGCGTAGACACACACACTCCATCAGCGGCCCTCTCCGGGTCCGGCAGTGGCTGCTAATCGCTCCTGTTTTCTTTCTATTAGGTTTCTCTGCATCACCTCGTATTGTGTTTCTTTACATCACCAGTCATTGCTGTATTATCATTCCTATTACTGAGGCCTTCCAGGACAGAGGGCGAGTGGGGAGTGCAAAAATGAAGCTTGAGGAACAAAAAAACAAAGAAAAAGAGAGAGAGCGAACGCGAGGGAGGATAAGAGGTCAGCGTTTTCCCTCAACACCCCTCCATGACTTAATCTTGTTCCGCTCTGAGCGAGACCTTCCCAGGCACCGCGGCTCACTGTAAGACAGACCCAGATACAGACTGAGAGCAACCGACAGACTGAGAGAGGGGACATACAGACGGAGAGAGGAACGTACAGACTGAGAGAGGAATGTACAGACTGAGAGAGGAACATACAGACTGAGAGAGGAATGTACAGACTGAGAGAGGAACATACAGACTGAGAGAGGAATGTACAGACTGAGAGAGGGGACATACAGACTGAGAGCAACCGACAGACTGAGAGAGGGGACATACAGACTGAGAGCAACCGACAGACTGAGAGAGGGGACACACAGACTGAGAGAGGAACATACAGACTGAGAGAGAATGTACAGACTGAGAGAGGAATGTATAGACAGAGAGGAACATACAGACTGAGAGAGGAACGTACCGACTGAGAGAGGAACATACAGACAGAGGAATGTACAGACTGAGAGAGGGGACATACAGACTGAGAGAGGAACATACAGACTGAGAGAGGAATGTACAGACTGAGAGAGGAACATACAGACAGAGGAATGTACAGACTGAGAGAGGGGACATACAGACTGAGAGAGGAACACACAGACTGAGAGAGGAATGTACAGACTGAGAGAGGAATGTACAGACAGAGAGGAACATACAGACTGAGAGAGGAATGTACAGACTGAGAGAGGGGACACACAGACTGAGAGAGGAACATACAGACTGAGAGAGGAATGTACAGACAGAGAGGAACATACAGACTGAGAGAGGGAGGGAATGTACAGACTGAAAAAGGAGAGTACAGACAGAGAGAGGGAACATACAGACTGAGAGAGGGAGGGAATGTACAGACTGAAAAAGGAGAGTACAGACAGAGAGAGGGAACATACAGAACGTACTTCTCTCTCATAAGGTCATTATTTATTACCTGTGCAACCCGACAGGCCAACCGGGACCAGGCCCCAGCTACATGTGTACCTGCTCAGGGTCTTCCCTGTCTCTGTGCACACGTCCTGTAAGATCACGTTCCACATTCAAATCGTGCAGCCGAGATGTGGAAAATCTAGCCGTTCATGTCATACATGGGCTTAATGATTCTTTTTTTTCTTTTTTGATATCACATATAAGTATGTGCTGGGAAAAGAAAGAGTAACAATGATAATAGCTACAATTAAAGTCTCCTGCTTTTTGTTTTGGACAGCTTTTCAATAAAAGGACCGCCAGTATTCTACCTTAGGTATTGCTGACATTTACATTAAAAGTTTTTTTTTATAAAAAAATAAAAAATAAAGAATTCTTGCTTTAGACCTGTTACAGTACTTTAGTCTTGGCAAGGCAGATTTTGCACAGTGATTTCCGTAGGCTGTTTCTGGACTACATGGTTTTTTTAACTTAATCAAAGCAGGTGTTATTCTAAAATTTGAAAGTGACCTGAATATGGTTGTTGAGGTAAATTTGAGAACAATACGATTTAGATCTCAAAATAACCTCAAAATAACATTTTCGAATCAATACGATACTGCGAAGCGCTATCAATACGATTTAAATGAGCTAGTTAGCCGTGCTAAATTAACATGAAAAATGGTCCAAACAATTATTACATCCGGTTTATGTTGGATTTCCTTCATGGCAGAAACAGTGTGCAGTTCCTGCCTTGTGTACCTGGACGGCGTACGCTGTGTGTCCTCTGGCAGCCGCCAGTGTGCAGGAGGTGGGGACGGAGGTGTGGGACCAGAGGGACAAGGAAGGCTGAACTCCTTGCCTTGGAAGACCACGGGGCGCAGTAAGGCTCAAAGACGCTACCGAACCGCCGCACACCTGCCTCAAACACCGCCGTTTAAATACGTCAGCCCTTCCTCTGACATCAGCTAAACGCCGCTTTAAAAAGAAACTCGTTTTTACGAACGGCACCGGAGAGAATTCATCTTCCGTAGTACTTTTAGGTTGGTGACGTATTCCACTGAAAATTCAAGAGTGTTTTCAAATATGACCATTTCATTTGAAAGAAAGTGCCTCAGGAACGTACAGGCTGGTTTTCTCCAGCATGAGTATGTATGTAGGAGGGTGGATGTGTGCTGTGTGCACCTCTGTAGGAGGGTGGATGTGTGCTGTGTGCACTGAGGAGGTGATGGCTGGGCACTTGTAGGAGGGTGGATGTGTGCTGTGTGCACCTCTGTAGGAGGGTGGATGTGTGCTGTGTGCACCTCTGTAGGAGGGTGGATGTGCGCTGTGTGCACCTCTGTAGGAGGGTGGATGTGTGCTGTGTGCACCTCTGTAGGAGGGTGGATGTGCGCTGTGTGCACCTCTGTAGGAGGGTGGATGTGTGCTGTGTGCGCCTCTGTAGGAGGGTGGATGTGTGCTGTGTGCACCTCTGTAGGAGGGTGGATGTGCGCTGTGTGCACCTCTGTAGGAGGGTGGATGTGCGCTGTGTGCACCTCTGTAGGAGGGTGGATGTGTGCTGTGTGCACCTCTGTAGGAGGGTGGATGTGTGCTGTGTGCACCTCTGTAGGAGGGTGGATGTGCGCTGTGTGCACCTCTGTAGGAGGGTGGATGTGTGCTGTGTGCACCTCTGTAGGAGGGTGGATGTGCGCTGTGTGCACCTCTGTAGGAGGGTGGATGTGGCTGTGTGCACCTCTGTAGGAGGGTGGATGTGCGCTGTGTGCACCTCTGTAGGAGGGTGGATGTGGCTGTGTGCACCTCTGTAGGAGGGTGGATGTGGCTGTGTGCACCTCTGTAGGAGGGTGGATGTGTGCTGTGTGCACCTCTGTAGGAGGGTGGATGTGGCTGTGTGCACCTCTGTAGGAGGGTGGATGTGTGCTGTGTGCACCTCTGTAGGAGGGTGGATGTGTGCTGTGTGCACCTCTGTAGGAGGGTGGATGTGTGCTGTGTGCACCTCTGTAGGAGGGTGGATGTGTGCTGTGTGCCCTCTGTAGGAGGGTGGATGTGTGCTGTGTGCACCTCTGTAGGAGGGTGGATGTGTGCTGTGTGCACCTCTGTAGGAGGGTGGATGTGTGCTGTGTGCACCTCTGTAGGAGGGTGGATGTGTGCTGTGTGCACCTCTGTAGGAGGGTGGATGTGTGCTGTGTGCACCTCTGTAGGAGGGTGGATGTGCGCTGTGTGCACCTCTGTAGGAGGGTGGATGTGTGCTGTGTGCACCTCTGTAGGAGGGTGGATGTGTGCTGTGTGCACCTCTGTAGGAGGGTGGATGTGTGCTGTGTGCACCTCTGTAGGAGGGTGGATGTGTGCTGTGTGCACCTCTGTAGGAGGGTGGATGTGTGCTGTGTGCACCTCTGTAGGAGGGTGGATGTGTGCTGTGTGCACCTCTGTAGGAGGGTGGATGTGTGCTGTGTGCACCTCTGTAGGAGGGTGGATGTGCGCTGTGTGCACCTCTGTAGGAGGGTGGATGTGTGCTGTGTGCACCTCTGTAGGAGGGTGGATGTGTGCTGTGTGCACCTCTGTAGGAGGGTGGATGTGTGCTGTGTGCACCTCTGTAGGAGGGTGGATGTGTGCTGTGTGCACCTCTGTAGGAGGGTGGATGTGTGCTGTGTGCACCTCTGTAAGCTGGAGTGGCACGCGTCGTGGGGGACCAGCCGTCATGTGATAATGTAATGGCCTGATGGCATGTTCGTTAACTGGTTCATTTGGTGGCCAAATTACAGATTGAAGCCAGAATAGCTACCTAACTATGGCACACATTTGATTACAGGCCAGTGTGATAACAACCAAACCAAAGTGACACTACAACGAATGATCTAATGTCATTTCTGCTGTTCATGTGTGCAAGATAATACTTTATAAATGGAGTTTTCCAATCATGTACTGGCTTCCCCATTGATTTTTGTGGTGTTCAGATAATGCAATCAATCCTTCATTGCCACTGAACCCTTGTATTCCTTGTTACAGTCCTAAGTGCTTTAAGCTACCTTACTTGATTTACCAAAGGCCATAGTGCCCTTATCCTAAAAACCAGAGGTCTGAAGTAATTCAGATGTTGTTGAGGCCCAGTTTAAGGCTACAGTCAGACAGCGGCTAAAAGTGGCCCAATTCCCATTTATTCCCCCTCAGACGTGAGACACTTTGGATGTTTATAGAACAGTGTGAACACCAGAAAAAAAACCACATGGAGTTGCATCTTTTTCCGATTTGTGCCTCGTCTGTACGTGCAAATAAGACTGATGCGTAGGCATGCGAATGGCGTGCGAACGCTCAGACGGAACGTGCTCAGTTCACGCCAACATTCTGTACACCGGTTGGGCAGGGAATCAAAGAAAGGACTGGTACAGAAGGGCACTGCCAGCCCAATCAGAGGCACGCCGGCAAAGAGATCTTACAATGATGCCTCTCCCCTTTCGATAGGCTAATGGCACCGTAATCCTGCACTGGCGCTACTGCTGGGCCTCCCTCTAAAAGGACCATGGACAGCCAGTCTAAACAGAAACTCAGATGGGATTTGAGCGTTAAGGTGTGCAGCCTGAACGCAGCCTGAGACAGACCAGGGA
Organism: Anguilla rostrata; assembly: GCF_018555375.3. NCBI lineage: Eukaryota > Metazoa > Chordata > Actinopteri > Anguilliformes > Anguillidae > Anguilla > Anguilla rostrata. The sequence continues at coordinate 26,632,067 of NC_057941.1, read as the reverse complement.
GGGGGGCTCTGGGAGCACGCGGTGGTGGCGGCGGCGTTAGCGCTCACGGTGTTGGCGGTGGCGTCGATGTAGCAGGGCTCCTGCGGGGCGGCCAGCAGGGGCACGAAGCCGGCCAGCAGCCGGTCCTCCTCCAGCAGCAGCAGCCGCAGGTCCTCGTCCCCGTCCGCCTTGTACAGCGGCGCCTCCCCGTGGTAGACGCACGCCAGCGCGTTGCACAGGTCTGCCAGACACTGCCACACGTCGGGACTGGAGCTGCGGGGAAGGGGGGGGGGCACAGAACATTCGATATGTCAGGAGGAGGAGGGCTCAGGAATCACAGAAAGGGTGGGCCAGAGGTGAGCTGTCAATCACCCTCTTGCATGGAGTGTTCGGGGGATTTTTTGCACTCTGCGGTCCAAATCAAGCAGGTCGGTGATTGCGCGTAATCTCCCTGTCCGCTTTGGGCTTCTTCGCTCTTCCATCGTTAGTGAAAAACAAGATGAGAGAAAGAAGATGAGGAGGAAACTGGAAAGGAAGAGCGGGATTACAGAGGTGTGGCTAGAGCTGCGCAGCTACATTCAACGCCTAATGCCACATCTGCAGGGCCTGCCGTATGAGAGAGAGAGAGAGAGAGAGAGAGAATATGGTAACACTGCAGCTGATTACAGGGCAGGGCACAGCAAAAAAAAAAAAATCCAATTCTGGACAAGGTAGACATACAAACAAAGACAAACAACTGTGTTCTTCACACAAACTCCCTTCCAGAGAGACAGAGGAGGGAGAGGAGGAGAGAGGGAGATGGAGGAAGAGAGGGAAAAGGAAGGAGAGAGGAAGATAAAGTGCTCTGCAGTAATATGCACATTCTGAGGCTCTCGGAGGGCACTGCTGGCACTGAACACGAGAGCAAAAAGAGCTCATCCAATCACTCACTCTGCTGCGGTGTGAGAGCGCGTATGCCCAGAGCAGCACACGCACGCAGCTATACACACACACACACACACGCAGCTATACACACACACACACACACACTCAGCTATACACACACACACACACACTCAGCGATACACACACACACACACACACACACACACGCTCAGCTATACACACACACACACACACGCACATACACACACGCTCAGCTATACACACACACACACATACACACACACGCACGCAGCTATAACACACACACGCACTCAGCTATACACACACACACGCACACTCAGCGATACACACACACACACACACACACGCACGCAGCTATACACACACACACACACGCACACGCACACACGCTCAGCTATACACACACACACACACACACACACGCACGCAGCTATACACACACACACGCTCAGCTATACACACACAACACACACACACACGCAGCTATACACACACACACACATACACACGCACTCAGCGATACACACACACACACACACGCAGCGATACACACACACACACACACACGCTCAGCTATACACACCACACACACACGCACGCAGCGATACACACACACACACACACGCAGCGATACACATACACACACACACACACGCTCAGCTATACACACGCACACACACACGCACGCAGCGATACACACACACACACACGCGCACGCACGATACACACACACACACACACGCACTCAGCGATACACACACACACACACTACACACGCATTCAGCGATACACACACACACACACACACACACGCAGCTATACACACACACACACACACACACGCACACACACACTCAGCTATACACACACACACATGCACGCACACACGCACTCAGCTATACACACACACACACACTCAGCTATACACACACACACACACTCAGCGATACACACACACACACACACACACACGCACTCAGCTATACACACACACACACACACTCAGCTATACACACACACACACACTCAGCGATACACACACACACACACACACACACGCACTCAGCTATACACACACACACACACACTCAGCTATACACGCACACACGCACTCAGCTATACACGCACACACATCACACGCACTCAGCGATACACACACACACACACACACACGCACCAGCTATACACACACACACACACACACACACACACGCACTCAGCTATCACACACACACACACACTCAGCGATACACACACACACACATACACACGCACTCAGCGATACACACACACACACACACACACAGCACGCAGCTATACACACACACACACACTCAGCATACACACACACACACATACACACCACCACACACACACACACACACACACACACACACGCAGCTATACACACACACACACACTCAGCTATACACACACACACACACACACACACAGCGATACACACACACACACACACACACACACACGCACTCAGCTATACACACACACACACACACACGCTCAGCTATACACACACACACGCTCACACACGCACACCCTCAGCTATACACACACACACGCTCAGCTATACACACACACACACACACACACGCTCAGCTATCACACACACGCACACGCTCAGCTATACACACACACACGCTCAGCTATACACACACACACACAGCACACGCTCAGCTATACACACACACACACGCACACTCAGCTACACACACACACACACACACACACACACACACACACGCACTCAGCTATACACACACATGCACACACGCACGCACACACACACTCTCTCTCTACCACACGCACACACATGCAGACACACATACTCAGCTACACACACACACACGCACACACACGTACTGAAATATACACATGCAAACACACACACACTCAACTTGACACACACGCATAGACACACAAGCATACCACATATGCACACACACAGAGGCACGCATGCACACGCACATACTCCCTCTCACATACACACAGACAACACATACACCCTCTGTACCCCCACACCACACACACAGAAACATACAAGACCATGTAAACAACACATCACACACTCTCTACCACACACCACACCCTCTACCACACAGGCACACACACACATCACACCCTCTCAAACACACACACACACACAGAAAACACACACACACAGACTCCTGTAGTCCTAATGGGATGGGACACCATCTCCTTAATGACATCTCTACAGAGATAAGGATTTGTGATTGAGAACAGTAGTAAATGTGTGTGTCTCAGTGCGAGTAGGAGAAGGCATGTGTGTCAGCACACGTGTGTGTTCATGCGTGTGCATGTGTGCTTGTGTGCATATGTCCACACGCATATCCGCCTGTACATCTATGTATGTGCGTGTTTTAAGTGACTGTGCGCATTCATGCTTATTTGTAAGTTTATGTCAGTGTTTGTGAGTGTGTGTGGACACATATGTGTGTATGCGTGTGTGTGTATGCATGTGTGAGTGTGTGTGTGTATGCGTGCGTGTATGTGTGTGTACTGTATGAGTGTGTGTGTGTGTGTGTGAAAGCGTGTATGCGTGTGTGTGTGTGTATGCGTGCGTGCGTGTGTGTGTGTGTGAAAGCGTGTATGCGTGTGTGTGTGTGTATGCGTGCGTGCGTGTGTGTGTGTATGTGTGTGTACTGTATGAGTGTGTGTGCGTGCGTGTATGTGTGAAAGTGTGTATGCGTGTGTGTATGCGTGCGTGTGTGTGTGTGTGTGTGTGTGTGTGTATGCGTGCGTGTGTATGTAAGCGTGTTTGTGTGCGTGTGCATGTGTGTGTGTGTGTATGCGTGCGTGTGTATGTAACCGTGTGTGTGTGTGTGCGTGTGTATGCATGCGTGTGCGTGCATGTGTGTGTGTGTGTTGTGTGTGTATGTGTGTGTGTGGTATGCGTGTGTGTATGAGTTGTGTGTGTGTATGCGTGCGTGTGGTGTGTGTTGGTGTATGTGTGTGTGTGTGGTATGCGTGTGTGTGTGTGTATGTGTGTGTGTATGTGTGTGTGTGTGTGTGTGCGTGTGTGTGAAGTGTGTATGAGTGTGTGTGTGTGTGTATGCTGCGTGCTGTGTGTGAAAGTGTGTATGAGTGTGTGTGTGTGTGTATGCGTGTGTGCGTGTGTGCGTGTGTGTGTGTGTGTGTGTGAAAGCTGTATGCGTGTGTGTGTGTGTGTGTGTGTATGCGTGTGTGTGTGTGTATGCGTGCGTGTGTGTGTGTGTGCGCACGCTGCTGCTGCTGCGGATGGCTCAGCTTCAGAATTGTGTCAGGGGCTTTAGTAATAAATGTGCCTGAGCTGGAGGGCCCATTAGATATATCACATGCGAGAGAGAGAGAGCAGGGAGAGTGCACTGGGGAGGTGGGGAGGTGGGGAGGGGGTCCCAGAGAGCACAGGATAGATTGGTAAGAAAAAAGGGGCGACTGGCTTCTCCTGGGCCTTGCTATGTTTCCCATTATGTAAGCCTTGGTCACAGGCAGGACGCCAGGAGGCAAAATAAAAGAGTCTCTCTGGCTTGGCACGGCTCGTATTTTCCTATCCTCAGTACGGGGTCAGGGAGGGGTCAGGCAGCTGTACGGGGCGCTGGGGGGATTGTGGGGTCTGGGCCGGTCTCCAAAACCCGAAAGGCCCAGGGTTCAAGTACCAGCTGAAAGCAATCAGGGGGAAATCTGGGAGTGCCACAGCTGCTCCGAGCAGCGCTGTTCTGTGGCTCAACTCCCTCTCCATCGCCTTCTCGGCAGACGCACAAGAAAAAGGGAAAAAAAAGCCCCCCAAAAAAACGGCATACTTTTAACGTGAAGCCAGCGGCAGTACGTGTGTGTGTGTGTGTGTGCGCGTGCACGCACATGCTGGGGTCGGGAGGAAGACGGGCCGAATAAAGAAAGAGCAACAATGCAAAAATGTGAAGGAACCCAAAAATGAGTGGTACAGACTGAGTGCCTGACCACACTGGTGTGTTCCAGCCCGCCTGTCTGAGGCCGCTGGCCAGGGGAATGACTACGGGAGCCGTCACAAGTAGGTGAGCGGCTGAGTGAGCGAGCGCTTGTGTGTGTGTGTGTGTTGCATTCCAGCATGCATGTGTGTGTGTGTGTGTATTATGTCTATATGTATTTTGTGCGCGTGCGTGCGTGCGTGTGGGTGTATGTGCGTTTGTGTGTGCGCGTATGTGTGCCTGTGTGTGCGCGCGTGCGTGTGGGTGAATGTGCGTCTGTGTGTGCGTCTGTGCGTGCGTGTGCACGCAAGCATCACGGTTCACGCTGGGATTTCTTAGTGCTGGCAAATGTGTCCGGAAGGATTTCAGTTTGTAGGACAAATGATTTTAATTCCGGCCGTACTGCATCTATTATCAACGCGAGCGCCATGCAGGTGTGTTTAATGACATGCAACAACATAATACTGCATTTTTGGAAAACTATTCGAAAACAAATTATTAAGCTGAAGCAGACAGAGACACATGTCTTACACAACAGGAAAAGTAGGTTAAAAAAAATAAAATAAAAAATAAAAAATTTTATCCCCCTTCCGAATCTGCACACTCGGTGCACGCATGAACCTTTTCTCAACAAAATAAGCTGTCATAATCTTGCATGATGAGTAGCTGTTCTGAATAGAGAGAAATAATCTCTTATTAAGATATATAGGGCTCCTCCTAAAAAAACATCTTGGGTTAATAAAAGCAATTCTGGCTATCCACCACCACAACATTTGGATAGTATACAATGCATTAATTAGCTACAGCCGGAAGTGCAGAAGGATGCATTTAACAGTAAGACAAAAAAACAAACAAACAGCAATTTGCCAATCCTATCAAGCTCATCTTTAGGACTATTCAAACGCATGAACTTTTCAACAGAGTATAAACCGCCTATTAATAACAGCCAAAAAAAAAAAAGAAAAGCTTTCTGGCTATGATAACCAGCCTCCAACTTCCTTACGCTAAGGCCTAGCTTTTGCAGCGATGCTCCCTGACACGGGGGTGGGGAGCTGCTGGCTTCAGACCGAATCTCTCCTCAGCTTCAGAGCAGCTTGAGACGGGCATTAGCCACGTAGCCTTCTCCTCTGGCAGGGGGCTTCTCAGCGAGGAACCCGCTGCTACGGTTAGTGCTACTGAGGGCTTGCTGGAGGGGGTGCTCTGGAGTGATAACACTGATAAGCTGCTGTGCTTGAGAAAACACACATTTGAAAATTGTATTATTTTGGCTCACGCCTATAACTATTGATTTTTCAAATAAATATTCGTTTTTTTTTGGAGTCCAGAATGTCCGAAAGGCATTAAAATTTTCAGACTCTGATCACTGTTGTCGGCCAAAAACTGTAATTCCCAGCTAAGGCAAATGAATGTGCATGTCTGAGTGGGTGCGTGTGTGTGTATGCGTCTCTGGGTGTGTGTCTGCATGAGCATGTTTGGGTGTATACGTGTATACGTGTGTACAGGTATATGCGTGTCTATGTATTGGTGTATATATGTAAATGGTGTATACGTGTGTACAGGTATATGCGTGTCTATGTATTGGTGTATATATGTAAATGGGTGTGTACGTGTGTACAGGTATATGCGTGTCTATGTATTGGTGTATATATGTAAATGGGTGTGTACAGGTATATGCGTGTCTATGTATTGGTGTATACGTGTGTACAGGTATATGCGTGTCTATGTATTGGTGTATACATGTAAATGGTGTATACGCGTGTACAGGTATATGCGTGTCTATGTATTGGTGTATATATGTAAATGGGTGTGTACAGGTATATGCGTGTCTATGTATTGGTGTATACATGTAAATGGTGTATACGTGTGTACAGGTATATGCGTGTCTATGTATTGGTGTATACATGTAAATGGTGTATACGTGTGTACAGGTATATGCGTGTCTATGTATTGGTGTATACATGTAAATGGTGTATACGCGTGTACAGGTATATGCGTGTCTATGTATTGGTGTATATATGTAAATGGATGTATGTGTGTACAGGTATATGCGTGTCTATGTATTGGTGTATATATGTAAACGGGTGTATGTGTGTACAGGTATATGCGTGTCTATGTATTGGTGTATATATGTAAATGGGTGTACACGTGTGTACAGGTATATGCGTGTCTATGTATTGGTGTATATATGTAAATGGTGTATACGTGCGTATAGGTATATGCGTGTCTATGTATTGGTGTATATATGTAAATGGGTGTGTACAGGTATATGCGTGTCTATGTATTGGTGTATACATGTAAATGGTGTATACGTGTGTACAGGTATATGCGTGTCTATGTATTGGTGTATATATGTAAATGGGTGTATGTGTGTACAGGTATATGCGTGTCTATGTATTGGTGTATATATGTAAATGGGTGTATGTGTGTACAGGTATATGCGTGTCTATGTATTGGTGTATACATGTAAATGGTGTGTACGTGTGTACAGGTATATGCGTGTCTATGTATTGGTGTATACATGTAAATGGTGTATACGCGTGTACAGGTATATGCGTGTCTATGTATTGGTGTATACATGTAAATGGTGTGTACGTGTGTACAGGTATATGCGTGTCTATGTATTGGTGTATATATGTAAATGGTGTATACGTGTGTACAGGTATATGCGTGTCTATGTATTGGTGTGTATATATGTAAATGGTGTATACGTGTGTACAGGTATATGCGTGTCTATGTATTGGTGTGTATATATGTAAATGGTGTATACGTGTGTATAGGTATATGCGTGTCTATGTATTGGTGTATACATGTAACTGGTGTATACGTGTGTACAGGTATATGCGTGTCTATGTACTGGTGTATATATGTAAATGGTGTATACGTGTGTACAGGTATATGCGTGTCTATGTACTGGTGTATATGTGTAAATGGTGTATACGTGTGTACAGGTATATGCGTGTCTATGTACTGGTGTATATATGTAAATGGTGTATACGTGTGTACAGGTATATGCGTGTCTATGTACTGGTGTATATGTGTAAATGGTGTATACGTGTGTACAGGTATATGCGTGTCTATGTATTGGTGTATATATGTAAATGGTGTATACCTGTGTACAGGTATATGCGTGTCTATGTAAATGGTGTATATTGTAAATGGTGTATACGTGTGTACAGGTATATGCGTGTCTATGTATTGGTGTATATATGTAAATGGTGTATACGTGTGTACAGGTATATGCGTGTCTATGTACTGGTGTATTTGTGTAAATGGTGTATACGTGTGTACAGGTATATGCGTGTCTATGTACTGGTGTATATATGTAAATGGTGTATACGTGTGTACAGGTATATGCGTGTCTATGTATTGGTGTATATATGTAAATGGTGTATATGTGTGTACAGGTATATGCGTGTCTATGTATTGGTGTATATATGTAAATGGTGTATACGTGTGTACAGGTATATGCGTGTCTATGTACTGGTGTATATATGTAAATGGTGTATACGTGTGTACAGGTATATGCGTGTCTATGTACTGGTGTATATGTGTAAATGGTGTATACGTGTGTACAGGTATATGCGTGTCTATGTACTGGTGTATATATGTAAATGGTGTATACAGGTATATGCGTGTCTATGTACTGGTGTATATGTGTAAATGGTGTATACGTGTGTACAGGTATATGCGTGTCTATGTACTGGTGTATATATGTAAATGGTGTATACGTGTGTACAGGTATATGCGTGTCTATGTATTGGTGTATATATGTAAATGGGTGTGTACAGGTATATGCGTGTCTATGTATGGTGTATATATGTAAATGGTGTAAGTGTACAGGTATATGCGTGTCTATGTATTGGTGTATAATGTAAATGGTGTACTGATAGGTATATGCGTGTCTATGTATGGTGTATACATGTAAATGGTGTATACGTGTGTATAGGTATATGCGTGTCTATGTATTGGTGTATATATGTAAATGGTGTATACCTGTGTACAGGTATATGCGTGTCTATGTAAATGGTGTATACGGGCTCACACTCACCCCGCAGGGGAGGGCAGGCCGCACGGCGGGGGGTTCCACTGCTCTGGGTGGCCCAGCATCCAGTCTGACCACACCTTCACGCTGGGCAGCAGCTCCCTCAGGTCGGCCGGGAACGAGGACACCCGGACCATGCCCTCCGCCTCCCCTTCCTCACCCTCCTCTGCCTCCTCCAGCGGCGGGGGGGCTGTGGGGAGAGAGGGACCGCTCTAACGCCTCGCACATCGCTCTCGCAGGTGGGTGTGGCTTACATACATGTGGGCACATCGCTCTCGCAGGTGGGTGTGGCTTACATACATGTGGGCATATCCCTCTCGCAGGTGGGTGTGGCTTACATACATGTGGGCACATCGCTCTCGCAGGTGGGTGTGGCTTACATACATGTGGGCCTATCCCTCTCGCAGGTGGGTGTGGCTTACATACATGTGGGCCTATCCCTCTCGCAGGTGGGTGTGGCTTACATACATGTGGGCCTATCCCTCTCGCAGGTGGGTGTGGCTTACATACATGTGGGCATATCCCTCTCACAGGTGGGTGTGGCTTACATACACGTGGGCCTATCCCTCTCACAGGTGGGTGTGGCTTACATACACGTGGGCCTATCCCTGTCACAGGTGGGTGCGGCTTACATACACGTGGGCACATTCCTCTCGCAGGTGGGTGTGGCTTACATACACGTGGGCCTATCCCTGTCACAGGTGGGTGCGGCTTACATACACGTGGGCACGTGTTTCTCATATGTGGGTGTGTCTTTCTCTTATGTGGGTGTGTCTCTCATTCACGGGCCTGTTCTTGACGCCCGTGGGCGTGGCTGATGTCTCACCTGTGGGCGTGTCCTTGAGCAGCTCTGTGCAGCGGCGCACCAGCAGGCCGAACATGGCCAGCCCCAGAGCGGTGGTCTGCTCCTGCTGCACCGAGCGAGCTTCCCCCGGGCCGTCTGCCAGACAGACACACACACATTCATTCTATCATCGGCTCACCTGTAGATTCAACATTAAAGCTATGCTTTCCAAACGTGCACTCTGATTGGCTCTAGAAATGCTGTACTGCTGTGTGGCCTGTAGAGGATGAAGAGTCACTGGCTCCTACTGCAGCTGAATACATTACACACATTGGATACACAGCATTTCAGCTGCAGAGCTCCAGGGGTGTGGGTGGAGGGCGGGGTGGGGTGGGGTGGGGTGGGGGCAGCCACAACTGGGAGTCCTGCTGGTTTCTTTCATCCACTCATTTTAGAACAATGATACTGCCAGTGTGCAAGTGTAACAACGGTGGTAAAGGAAGAGAAACTATGCGCTACGTATAGCACATAATAAGCACAGGACATTCAAATGAAAGCGCGAGAAACAGGCACAACTGACAGGGAGGGGGGTTGTCCTTGACAACCATGCACACGGAACTACCATTTTACTCTAAATGTAAAAAGAAGCACATCCACTTTATATGTATTTTGACTGGGTGGTTTTCAGAAGCACCACTTTGTGGTGATATGGAGAGAGGGATTCTCTCTACAGTACATGCACATGCACTCCCGGGTATGTGAGTGACTGGGAGAGACTGCACAATGCCCTAAAGTGCTTTTGCTGTCCCTGTGCTATAATGCAGGACGCATATAGGAGGCATCTGGTGTCACTGCTGCAGACTACACAGAACTGCAAGATAACCTACTGCACATGCACTGTAATGCAGAACAGACTACACTGTACAGCAGAATAGACTACACTGCACTGTAGATTAAACTACACTCTACAGCAAATGAAACTGCACTGTACTGCAAATTAGGCCACATTATACTGAAGATTAGGCTACATTGTACAACAGATTAGACTGCATCGTCTTGGCGGTAAGAGTACACCTGAGTGAAGTGGAGGTCTGCAGATCCACTGTAAATGAATGAATCAGTGCTCAAAATCAGCCCTTTTCTAAAGGACAGATTATGCAAGCACTAATACATTTTACCGCAAAATCAACACTGGTAAGAGGTGTAGGTCAGCTGACAAGTGGCAAAATAAGTGCACAAAATGGTTAGCAATATTAATACTACAATTAAAAACACAAAGTTAAAACGGTTTTTCTTCTGAGTGTCTGTTCCCGCTCAACGTTTTTCAAGCGCAGCAGCAGTGCGCACACATCAGGGCAGACAGACAGCATTCTCCTTCCCTTAGGCACTGCGAACACAACCCTGCCGTACCCATCCGACCGCCGGCGGTCGCTGTCTCACAGCGCTGCTGGATGCATGCGTCTGAGCGTTATACAGGCCTGGCCTGTGTCCGGGGCAGGCCGCGGGGGTGAAGCGGGAGGCTGATGCAGGCAGCGCTATTTTGGCTGATTCCCGTTATCGGCCCGAGACGGGGGGGGAGTCGCCGTTACGCGGCTCTTACCGCCACACGCTGACTCACGGCGGGGCAGAGCTGTCTGACATTCACACCTCTCTGCGGCGTGAAGCAAGAAGCAAGAGCGTCATCGCCGGGTGTTGCAACAGCGTTGGGTGAGAGGGGCGGGGGGGGGGGGGAGAGGGGTACGGACGGCTGATCTGAGGGCGTGGCCCGGCGTTCTGCGCTCTGGACCCTGTCGTACCCTCAGCCGGCCCTACGGCCGGAGCCCCGCCATTTCAAACTGAATAAACTCACACTGGAAACATAGAATCCACAAACGTGACCACGCAACTGATGATTAACTGGAATCTGACACGTTTTTTTTTTCCCTCTCATAAATTGCCTGTGAAGGATTTGGCTGCAAATTACCATGTGACAAATCAAATTAGAGCCAGTTGAAATGACACACCTGACTTTGTGTGATTCTACACTGTGGGCTGGGAACGAGAGCAGGGACAGAGAGAGTGGAGAGGAATGGAGAGACCGAGTGAAATCAGGGAGGAAGAGAGGGACAAGGAGAGAGAGCAGCAGAAGCACAGCTACGGAATGAACGGCTGAGGCAGAAACGGAGGGAAAGGGAAAACGACAGAAAAGAAAGGGGTGAGAAAGCGAAAGACAAGTGTCAGATGTACAGAGAGCCTCGACTGCTCAAGATTGGAAAAAACGAAGGAGCAGAGGACAGAAGAGGCAGTGATACATGGCAAACGGTCAAGAAAGACAGATGGCAAGAGAGCGAGGAGGACAGAGTGAGAGAGTGGGGGGGATGCAGAGAGAGAGGGGTAGAGACAGAGAGGTAGAGGCAGAGAGAGAGACAGAGAGGTAGAGGCAGAGGGGTAGAGGTAGAGACAGAAAGGTAGAGAGAGAGACAGAGGGGTACAGGCAGAGAGAGACAGAGGGGTAGAGGTAGAGAGAGAGACAGAGGGGTAGAGGTAGAGAGAGAGACAGAGGGGTAGAGGTAGAGAGAGAGACAGAGGGGTACAGGCAGAGAGAGACAGAGGGGTAGAGGTAGAGAGAGAGACAGAGGGGTAGAGGCAGAGAGAGAGCAGAGGGGTAGAGGTAGAGAGAGAGCCAGAGAGGTAGAGGTAGAGAGACAGAGGGGTAGAAGCAGAGAGAGAGATAGAGGGGTAGAGGTAGAGAGAGACAGAGAGGTAGAGGTAAGAGAGCAGAGGGTGAGAGGAGAGAGAGAGACAGAGGGTAGAGGTAGAAGAGACAGAGGGGTAGAGGAGAGAGAGAGACAGAGGGGTAGAGGGAGAGAGACAGAGGGTAGAGGCAGAGAGAGAGAAGAGGGTAAGGCAGAGAGAGAGACAGAGGGTAGAGGCAGAGAGAGAGATAGAGGGGTAGAGGTAGAGAGAGAGCAGAGGGTAGAGGAGGAGCAGAGGTAAGCAGAGGAGGATAGTAGGAAGAGGCAGTGAGGCGGTAGAGGCAGGTAGGCGCAGGAGGCACGCTGGAGAGAGGCTAGAGGTGGTGAGGCATGGAGGCGAGGGCATGGCAGGAGGGCAGCTGACGCCGCAAGCGCGGAGGAGGGAGGCAGAGGCCAGCGCGCTCAGCCTGGCCGGGATCAGGAAGTGTGCGGGGGATAAGGCCGCCATGTGGCAGGATGTTATGGATTTCTAATTAGAGCAATTCATCTGTCAGCGAGGCCTCGCTTTCACTGCTCTTCCAGGGCGCTTCGCACTCTCACACAGACACACTCTCACACACACACACTCTCACACACACTCACACAGACACACACACACACACTCACACACACACACACACACACACACACATACATACATACACACACACACTCTCACTCACACACACTCACACAGACACACACACTCTCACACACACCACACACACACACCACACACACACACTCTCACACACACACACACACACACACACTCTCACACAGACACACAGACACACACACACACACACTCTCACACACACACACACACACACACACACACACAGACACACACACTCTCACACACACTCACACACACTCACACAGACACACACTCTCTCACACACACACACACACGCACACTCACACACACTCTCACACAGACACACACACACACTCTCACACAGACACACACATACACTCTCACAGACACACACACACCCATACACACACACACACCACAAACACACACTCACACACACTCTCACACAGACACACACACACACTCTCACACAGACACACACACACCCATACACACACACACACACGCACAAACACACACTCACACACACTCTCACACAGACACACACATACACACTCTCACACATGCACACACACACACACACACACTCTCACACGCGCACGCGTGTGGACGCACAAACGCTCACACAAACACTCATACACACTCACACAGACACACACACATGCGCACAACGCTCACACTGATACACATTCCCCGTTTTCTCACACACTCAGAGTGTTTTCACACAGGCGCACGCACTGGTTTTCTCATTCATTTAGCACAAACTTTTGCACCTTGGCTAAGACAACTTGGCAACAAAGAAGAAATTATTTTTAGACTTCAGGAATGTTAAGGTATTGATGCTTCAAGGCTTTTGTTAGTAAATTACACGGTAATATCAACAAACCAGCAAGCACTGCCAACTGCACTATGCGCTGGATCACAGTCATTTAGTAACCTCTAATTTAACGGCTTATATAACACCTCTGCATTGTAAATGTTTTCAGGGACCAAATAAAAACAAAAATCTACATAAACATGCTTAAAGTCCTTTCCTAAACGTAAAAAAGGCACTTGAGGACGTGATACGTCACAGGCGCAGTCGATGCTGAAGGGGTTAAACGTGAGGCACTGTGCCCAACACCACCCTTTACCCAACGCTACATTCATTCCACAGGCCTCAGACTCCTTATCGCTTAAAAAAAACACAAAAAAAAACAAAAGCAACCACAAAAGGTTTCAAAAGTGTGTTTTTTCAAAGCCTTTAAACAATCCTGGCATAGTATTTTACACAGAATTCTGGCTCGTATCAATGTATTAAACGGCTACAGAATTCTACCCCGCTGGACGGACAGCTGGATTTGGACTCCTGGGTTTCGCCTCCCAGACGCTACAGTACAAAGCAGCTGAACCGATGCTGACTAAACTAGCGCTACCTGTGTTTGGCTGTAAAATAAATTAAAAAACGCTCCGTAAACAGCATCATTATCAGCGATGAATCCTGTCCGGTTCACGCCAGTGGCAGTAGTGGGCGGCTGGAGGCCACGCAGAACCGGATGGCGTTCGGTGACGGCGTTGAGCTCGCCCGTTTTCGATAGCGGGCGTCGAGCGGGGCGCGCCGACAGAGCGCCCGCGTGCATGTTAGGCCAGGCTGGAGTCCCCCGAGGAGAGGGGGAACACGAAATGGAGCGGGACTGGCGGAATGTTTCATTGAAAGAATTTGCCTCTTTTTTTTCTTCTTCTTCTTTTTGGAGGCGGAACATTCCAGCACGGAGCGGGGAGAGCGGGGCGAGGGGGGCGAGGGGGGGGGGGGGGGGTCGGCTTGGGGGCCGGGAACACAGAGCAGTGGCCTGAGGGATGTTTAGATAGGTGCAGGCTGCCACTAGGAAGTCCGGGCTCCAATATAAACACACCGCCACACAGCCCCACTGCTCACAACTGTGGGAGAAATGTGCCCGGAGACACCCAGAGAGGGGGGGAGTGAGAGAAGGGGGGGGAGAAAGAGATAGATGGGAGAGTGGGAGGGAGAGCTAGACAGAAAGGGACAGAGGGAGAGGGAGGGATAGACACAGATAGAAAAAGAGAGTGAGAGGAAGAGGGAGGGAGATACAGACAGAGAGAAAAAGCAAGAGAAAAAGAGGGAGATGGATGGGGAGAGGGGGTGAGAGACACGGGGGAGGGTGGGTACCCAGTAACTCCCATATCTCTGGAGAATACACAAACACACACACACACACAGATGCAAGCGCACACACACACACACACGCACGCACCCAAGCACACACACAGATGGACACACAAATGCATGCGCACATACACACAGACACAGACACAGACACACACGCACACGCACACACACACACACGCTCACAGACCTCTCTCCTTGCTGCATGTCTAGAGGCTGGCTCTGATGCCTTTATCCTGATGTAATCTGGCATAAACCTGAAACCCTGACCCCTGCTCAGGTTGGGCCGCCCCACCGGGGTGTAACGGGGTCCCGCGGGGCGGAACGCAACGGACCCGTCACCCGCCACATCGCTCTCTCCAAACCAGGCGTACCGGCGGAGCCGCCATCGCCGCGCGGCGGATAGCCAGCTGCGCGGCTGCGCCTTCACGCTTTCTGATGCGCACAGGACGACCGCGAGGGACTGCCCTGCGCACAAGAGCAGAGAGCCGAGCTCAACGCCACCGAATCTCTCTGACGGGCCAGAGGCAGGCCGCGCCGGAGAGGGTCGCCGTGGCGCTGATGTCATCGGATCGCAATCGAGCGCTGTTAGGAATGACAACGGCACTCTTGAGGAAAACCCTGCTGCAGTTCGGAGAGGGAGCGGGGGGGAGAGAGTGTGTGTGTGTGTATGCGTGTGTGTGTGAGAGAGAGAGAGAGAGTGAAAGAGTGGTATATTAAAATAACATGGAATAATTGCATGTTATAGTACAAATTATTTGTTAGGTATTTATTTTACTTATCAGTACTTTTATTTATAGTTCTTTATTATTTGTTTAATATTCTAAAATCCATATTATCATGATTAAATTACATTTATAAGATTTACAACTGCCTATTGGGCATGTTCTGGACATACTTTGGCAGTACTGTTCTGAATGTCCAACAAACAGAGAACCACTGAACTGATTTGAGAGGGGAAAAGGGACAAAACAGAGAAAACAGGGAGGGAGGGAGAGAGAGAGAGAGAAGAGGAGGGGGGTTCTGAGAGGGAGAGAGAAAGAAGAGAGAGAGAGAGAGAGAGAGAGGAGGGAGGGACAGAGATACATACTATGCACTTATTGGCAAGAGAGAAAGAGAGGCAAGCTCGACAGTGATGGACTCACACTCCAGCCCTGACCCAGCCCCACAGCACACTCTGCCAGTAAAACACTCAACAGCCTAACTCTTCCAGGAATGGCACAAATCTACCCACATCCCTCTTTCTCCCACACACACACACACACACACACACACACAGATCTACTGATACAGCAGCAGTCTACCAAAACAGTGGTTCTGTGCTGCAATAGCACGCTCGTTAAATGAACCCCCTAGGCTAAATATTTATTTTATTAATATAAGAACTACATAAAACATCAATACTCAATTCGAAAACTTTTTTTTAGTTCAGTTCTAAATTGTTTTCGCCATATTTATGCAGACATGCCGTTCGCTCGGTTCAGACTTGCCAGCGTGTCCCAGCTCAAAGTCTCCCGCAAAGTAAGGACAGGCGACTTTTTACGCCGCAATACTTCAGTTATAAATAGCACTTTTCTCCTTTCTACCATTCATGCATCACGTCATAAGAGAAATTCGCAGAAAACCCACTTCAGTGTGGGGCTAACTGAAGTCCTTGAGAAGCCCCTAGGAATATAGCAGCGAGTGCCACGTTAGCCGCTAGGCTCCGCAACAAATGGCCGGTGACCGGTAAAATCTTGGGTGCGATGCGCTGCCGTGGAAATACTTTCCTCTGTGCTCTATTGTGATTACTAGTTGTAACTACGTATTCATGATGTCCATTTTTATTCGCCTTGTTTCATAGCAACAGCAGTTATGTTCACACGTACCCGAACGCTTCTATCAATTCGAATATTTAAGAGTTAATTCGAAAAAATGTTGCGAAGACATCTGCAAATTTCACTCAGATACTTGATACAAAATGATTTGAATCAAACTGATCCTCTGATTTATGGTCGTCGTTATGGTATTTGGGGCAGGGATTGTATATGGGCATTTTGTTAGAGTGACAATTATACCAGCCTACCTACTGAGTTTTGTACTTCTGTAATACCGTACTTGAACAATCTCTATTAAACTGTTACTAAGCACGTGCAGTTGTACATTCATACTGTACATAGAACCGTGGTAGTGGCGCTGACATAGTTTTCCATTTTATTCATCACTATGTTTACCAACAACAAAAATATATTTGTAAGCAGGAGACCTCCTGCTGCAAATACTATTTAAAAAATAAAGGTAGTAAAAGCACTAGGAATTAAACAGTTTAGTTAACCTCGCATTTTGTCATGGATTGACATTGTCTTGTGAAGTCTTTCTCTGACTTTGGGGAAGTACACTGTGTACACCTGTGTGGTGTACACAATACACTGGGGGGAAAACCATAATAAATAAAAAAAATTAAAAAGCATCCAAAAAATCCAACAAGCTACAAAAGAAATGACAAACACTGCGGGCGGATGACCTTAGCAGATGTTCCTGGCAGGGCTGGGAGCCGCTTCGCCGGCCTTATCTGCACATCATCTTTCCACTCCTTTCTGGAAGGTTCTGCAGCGGAGAGTCACTATTTTCTCACATGACCCATCAGGCTGAGCAGAGGGTGGTGCTGGTGGTGGTGGGTGGGGGTTGAGCGGGCCTGAGTGTGTGCAGCACTACAGGCATGCGTCGTCAGCTCTGGACTCTACACCTGAGGGCCCCCTAGGGGGCGCCAGCAGCGGTTTGACCTCGGCCGCTCCGTTAAAACCTAAATTTACGCTGTGAAATGAACGGGTCGGGCCTGTGAAGAGCACGCTAAAAAAAGCTGTACGTAGCGGACCAATGAGCGTAACAGTGCTACGCTAGGCCGCGGAGAGTACCGTGCTCCGAGCGTGCGATGGGAGCGGTAATCAGCCCGAAATTCCCGTCCAATGAAACGGTGCTGCTGGAGCATGACTGAGGGAAGCGCGGAAAGCGCACGGCTCAAACACAAACCCAGGAAAGTCATTTCGTCCGCATGCTGCGTGTTTAGCAGACAGGCTGAGGCCCGTAACAGACGCAAGTGCTGTACAGACCGATACATCTTAAGATTATCATTGTGCATTCATTCATTGTACTATTTAGTGCCTATTAATTTAGCTAATTACTGAGTAAACATAATTGTGCTAGTGAGCTAAATCACTTAGAATTGCTTTAATATCTTTCACGCTTCACAACCCACTTACAGTATAGAGCAGGGTTTGTAATTTCACAAGCTGAGAAAAAGTTAACTCAACAGTGCAGCGACAGTGTGCCTACCTCAGAATGGAAACTGGGCGGTACTCAGGATATACTACATTACATCACATTACATTACAGGCATTTAGCAGACGCTCTTATCCAGAGCGACGTACAGCAAGTGCATTAGGTCAAGGTGCAGAGGTGCAAAAGAAACACACTAGAGTGAGTAAAGATCGTAGTGCCAGAAGTGACCACATCGATCAGGACTCCAACCCTGTAGAGTAACCTGTTCAGCAAACAACAATCCTACCAAGTACAAACTAGTATTGGAATCACATTTGCCTAATCAGACAAAAACAATCCTGCCAAATAAACTAACGTAATCATATTATCCTAACTAGGTACATTGAGCTAAACTATAGGCTAGGGAGGGGTGGGGAGAGGTGCAGCCTGAAGAGATGAGTCTTTAGTCTGCGCTTGAAGGTAGTCAGATTCTCTGCTGTTCTGACCGCCACGGGGAGGTCATTCCACCAGCGAGGGGCCAGGACAGACAGCAGACGGGAGCGGGAAGTACAGACGTGAAGAGGGGGAGGTGCCAAGCGTCCAGAGGTGGCAGAACGGAGAGGTCTGGCTGGTGTGTAGGGTCTGATGATCCTCTGGATGTACCCTGGTGCTGACCCCTTAGCTGCCTGGTATGCAAGCACCAAGGTCTTAAATTTGATGCGAATATACTAGGGATTTACTTAGGACGTAGTCAGGATATAGTCAAGATTTACTGAAGTGATACTCAGGCGATATCTGAGCAACAAACTTTTACTCTGGGTGATGCTACAGTAGAATGAGATCTGGAGTTGTGTTGCTTTACCCATGAGGGCCAAGCCACTTGACTAAAAAACAAATGTTCCACCACCAGCGAATTCGTAACGCACTCAGGGCTGGACAAATCCGTAGACTGGGCGCATGGGACTACAACTGTGACACGTCAACGCCCAGATGACTACCAGTACATCCTCTGAGACCTGGATGTACACAGTTTACAAAACATAATCTGAGAAAATGGAGATTACCAGCAATTTCTGTTTAGTTACCTTCAGTTGTTTCTCCCTTGATTAGATAAGTAGGCAGGAGTTCCCAACTGTGCAAAGCACTGATTAGCATTTTGACAGAACAGCAGAGGTAGAATTTCAGAAATTCCCCTTCCTAACTAACGCTAGCTCAGGCAAGCCGGCAGAAGCCTGTGCCTGCAGACCGATCATCTCACTTGGCATAGCCTACAAAATGATTATTATTAGCATCAGTGCAAAAGAAGCCATATTAAAGAAATAGCTCAGCACATTATTATTTTCAAATGTGCCATGTGACAGGACTAAGTATCTCAGATAATGCAAGCTAGTTGTACAATGAGCGTGTTTTATGATAATATCTCTAGTCCGCACTTCAGGAGCCAAATAAAATGTTAATTATCTAGTTCTCCAAACACTTACATTTTTACATAACGTAATCTAGCCTACCTTGGCAATGGCTGATGGAACAGCTCTGGCAATAAAATAAATAAATAAATAAATAAAACTAAATAAACCTTAGCGGGCTGCCTTGCCACATGTTCATTGAAGTTGATGACAATTCTGGCGATTATGTGCAGATTTGCAGTCTAGAAAAAACAATGTTCTAATGAGAACATTGCTTCTACTCATTGGATTATTGCTTTAAATAAAACTATTTATGATAAGAAAATTAGAGACTATTGAAAATAAGACTAGACTGACATACGTAACTATTCCAATAATTAGTTCTAATTAGATGGGCGTGTTTGACGGCATCTGCACTTCCATTTATGTCAGTGTCAAAGGTAATTTTTCAGTCCTAAAATCCAATGTATAATCTATGATTCATCTCCAGCTAATGATTAATCGAATGAATTTCAACATTTATTTCAGTACTTGACAATATCAGAGAATAAGTTAGCTGGATCATATTACAGAGAATTTGGGATTTTTTAGCACTTCATGACAGAGATTTTGCAGTGTGGTAGCCCAGAGGAAAACCACATGGATTCATCATCTGTCCACCCCTGAATGCTAATACATGGGGAAAAATCTGAAGGAAGAGAAGAAGCTGGAAACAGGCTGCAGGGCCTGGAGATGAGTTTGAAAAATATATTCAAACAGTGCCTGGGTGTTCAGGGGAGCACACGACTGGAAACGCGGCGCGGACGGGGGGCCTCGGAGCTGCGGGTCAGGAGACGGGGCAGCCGAACTTCACTGGCCGCTCAGTTCCGTCCGAGCACATGGGAGACGCTGGCCGCCATTTTCCACTGCCATTCAGTCAGCGAGTTCAGCGCACGGTCAAAAAAAGAAGAAGCTTCTCACAAAATCAGGACAGATGATTATCACAGCAAGCTATTTCCTCGCGGTGAGAATGCTTGGGAGGGTACTCAAAGGGGAGTGTCAGACGCACCTCCTTCTCGCGGGTCAGAAACAAGAGGCCGCACAACCGAGGGGTGTGGTCCGATTGAGAAAGCCTCTGTCGGGAATTTGCCCAACGCACCAGGGTTAACACCCATGCTCACTGGTTAAGTGTCACGGGGTTAACGATGAGTACGGTGACTCAGAGCCTTAGTTTGACATTTCAGACAAAGGATGGCACCTCCTACAGCACAGTGTCCTCACCAAAGCATCAGACAGCTGAATCCATTTCCACAACAGGGAATTGCGCCCCCTCCTGGCTGAATGACATGCTCTTCACAAGAAAGCAGATTTCCTCAAGCACAGTTATTCCAGCCATGCAGCCAGGCCCAGGCCCAGGCCCAGGCCCAGTCAGCAGTCAGACTCGGTCATTTCCACACTAAAGCTACCAAGAGTACATGGTCTGCTGGTCATGCCATTGTTATGGACCCCAAAGGCCACATTACACCAAGGGAGCAGGGTGCCGGGGCTGCTAACGTCTAATTTGTTTATTTGCTTTTACCATGCAGGTACTTGTCGAGCCTCATAAAACCTCAGCCATAAAATCCTAATTTCCCACAAAGGTTAAAAAGCCAGGTACGCGGAGCAGGGGTGGCCGTTTTCTGCAACACCTGCGTGTATCCGCACGCAACGCCCGTGCATATTAAATCACACGGGCGCATTCGAACCCGGGACTAAAAGCTGGCTGAGGTAGTATTCCGCAGTGCGCGGAGGGAAGGACGCGGGAGAAGCTAAGGGAGAGCTGGTGAAAGAGTGGAGGGAGGGAGGGAAAGGGGGAGAGGGGGAAAGAGAAAGTGAGAGGTAAGAGACAGGAACAAAAGCGAGAGCGATTGTAATTTATGATGGAAAAATCCAAATATTCCTCCCAGGTCGAGTCATGATGCCGCCTCTGTCATTCAAAGGATTCTTTTTTTTTTGAGCATAAATTCTTTTCTTCATGTGGCCTGGAGCAGGAGAAGCCAGGAGAGGGGGGAATGGGGGGGGGGGAATCTCTCTGGATGAAAGGAACTGGAGAGGCGCAGGTGTCTGGGCAGGACAGAAGAGACACAAGCCCGCCTCTGTTTTTTCCCTGACTCCACGAGCCAGTAGGCTTGCCCGTCACTCTGGAGTGGGCGGGGCCTGACTGCAGGTGGCTTTTCTCCCCAGTTCAGAACCCTGAGGAACGGCCAATTAATGAGCAAAAGGGGAAGTTTGACTTCAGATGCAGTGTTAGGATGATGGATACCTCCTTATCATCTCTTCCATCGATCTCGCTCCTTTGTACACATACATGTGCACATGCCCACGCACGCACACACAACACTCTTTCCTCAGCTACGTTTTAGTAAAAGATAAAAATGGATGTAAAATACTTCCAAAATATTTAGTTATCATTCACAGAATAACAGAACATTTTTAAAGAATAAACTAAACATAAAATAGCATTCGAAGTGTCAAATGAAATGCTGAAAACGTTTGTAGTGCATACAGGTCCATGAAATGGGTAAATACACAGTAACTAAATAGCCCAATGAAAATTTGACAGCAGTATCAATTAGACAGGGATACAAAACACAGCTTGAACATTCAGCCCATTCATGCAGCTTGATATTTGCTAAAGTAATTCAGGTTTAGCAAATAAGTTTAGCAAGTGCCATCCATGCCCAAGGCTACAACAGCAATACCCTGCCTGGGAATTGAACCTACAACCTTGCAGTTCCCTAAACACTATGCTACCCTTGCAGCATACAAACCACATTATATTGCATAACACAACAACAGGCAGGGGAGTTTACTGTATGGTGGCGTTCTCTATGTGACAGGCAGCTGTTCGGTCAGTCCTGTGGTCTTACGGGGGGGGATTGGAGGACCGGGCAGGGAGTCATGTGAACGCAGTGGTTTTTGACTCACAAACTCTATGCTGGGTCTCATGGGAAAACAATAGTTGTTACAACAGACTCGCAAGGTTACAGAACAAGTTTAGCTTCGTCTGCTAGCCCTGTGCGAAGCTGGCTTCACGCTCCTTGCGGAAGACGGCACTTGCGATGATGTAACTGCGGGCGAAAAGACGGTTTCGCCTGACCTCTTCGTGTGCCTCACAGAATTTGAAACGGCGCGGACTGCGGACGCGCCAGGTACAGTTGGCGCTTGGTTCACGTGGGTACCAGCCAACTCCTCTCCTGGCTTTCAAAACGCGGTGGCGAGACAGGAAGCAAGCAGCACAGAGCATTTCAAAATGGCGAGCTTCCAGGAGACAATCTTTGGAATCCCCAATTCACAAAAACACAGTCAGGTTAAGCTAACCACAGCTTGATTCTACTTTATCTTCTGTGGACACCTCTTTCCCACAAGAACCAACAGGAAATAAATGCCCTACAGATGCACTTTCGATATCAGTAGTGGCATGTGCAGGAACTGAAATTAACTGGGGCCCACTTTCACTAAAGGGCAGGGCTCAAAAGCAACTGGTTAGCAGAATGCTGGCATTTCGGAACGATGGAAACGCAGGAGCTGTCAGTCGGTCAAAGGCTGCTGTTTGCTTTTAGTGGCAGACTGACAGTAACCAGGGGCGGAGCCAGTCGTTCGAGGGAGCGGATTGGCCAAGTGACAGCATGGCACAGCAAGTCTAAACAACCCGTTTAAAAAGCGGTTTGGGTACAGATCCGCGCATGCGACCGTAACACCAGGATAATTACACTTGAATACACTGCATTTGTACTGAATACCCTGGGGAAGACTGGGGCCCAGACAATACGGTCCAAACAATATTAATGTGCCATCACAAGCAGTTGCACACGACTATTTAACCACTATACGAGTTGGTATTTGAAAAGATGAAAAGCAGGAAATCTAAATCAAGCTCATAAAGCAGCATCCCTCAGAGTTTAATATACAGTGTTGCTGCAGTTACGAGACTCAGGCAAGCTGTACTGCACAGGCATAAAAAACGGGCTCACTGTAATATGGCAACCTCATGAAGAAGGTCACCCAGTTCAAGAGAAACGTGTTTTCTATATATGGCGACGCGCGAGAGCTCAATTGTTACCTTTGCGAAACCCTTCCACACTTCTAACAGTTCCGAGCGAAACCCTTTCACACTTCTAACAGTTCTGAGGGAATAAAACGCTGTCCAAAGTGAGAATGCATGATTTATATTAAATAACGAGCGCGCGGAGAGACGGGACCTCTGGTCCGTCCTGGCTGCGAGTGGTTTTGTTGAGTCTGCGCTGGAGAGAGGGCCTGTGAGAGGGGCCTGGCTCAGGGCTGGGTGACGCGGGGTCCCCCTGGTTTATGTACACGTCTCCCCCGGCTCAGCGCCGTGCATCCATCTTGCGCTAGGTGGCTGCCGGCGGAGATAAGGCACTCGTCCCCCGGCCCTTTCACACTCACTCCATCACCGGGATGGAGGGCTGGGGAAAGGACGAGGAGGAGGAAGAGGGACCCTTCTCTCTCTGTCTCACAGCTTCATCACTGCGACACCCCGGCCCAATCTGATGAAATGAGACCTTCGGAGATCGTTGGGGACACAGTGAAATTGAAAGTTACAGTTGTAGAGAGCGTTTTTACTCTGACACACTTTCTGCCGCCTCGTCTTCCTGCACGCCTTCATCTTTCTGTCCCACCGCTATCTATCTATTTCCTCGCTCTCTTCTTCCCTCACCGCTCTTCCAGCCTTTCTCTCTCTAGTGAAAAGAACCTTTCGCTTTGGCACTCCCCCCCCCCCTTGAGTCTGCTGTCTGGCCTGTGGACAAGGCGGGCTACACCTCGACAGACAGACACACCGAGAGAGGCGGGAGAGGGCAGAGGAGAAACGAGGAGGTGTACCGGAGGAAGAGGAAGAGGACAGGCAGGGAGAGGAAGAGAGAGAGAGAGAGAAGGAGAGAGCGGGAGAGAAAAGCTCCTTGGGCCTGACCAATGGCAATCTTATGAATGGAAGGAAACAGGACTGAAAAAAGCCTGTTTAAACACCAGAGATGATAATATGACCAAACTGTTTCCAAACTTACTGCAACACAGGAGGAAACAAGGTATGGGGGAGGGGGGGGAGAAAAGAGACAAGGAAGAGAGAGAGGGAGGGAGAACAAGAGAGGTTTATTTTATTAGTCCTCAATAAATATCTGACAGATTTCCTCAGGAAATATCGCAGATCACATGTAAAATAGTTTAAGACTGATGTCAACTGCTGCAACATATGAAATCTATTAATGAAAAGCCACAGCAGGCAGAGACAGAGAGGGAGGGAGAGAGAGAGAGAGAGCAGGGGAAAGAGAGCGAGAGATCGCCAGAGAGAGAGAGAGAGCAGTGCTGAAAGTTTAAAAAAAATAAATAAAAAAAATCTCACGGCCTTTCCAAATTCTTTGAGAGGTAAAAAAGTCAGCCAAGACACAAAATCAAGAAAAAAAAAGCTGGAAAAAAAGGAGGGGAAAAAAGAACTCAAACACACTCACAGACACAGACACACACGCGCGCACACACGTTCACACACACACACACACACACACACACACACACACCAACAGCTCCAGACGCAGATGCAGGGAAGAAAGGCCGACGGTTGGCAGGCAGAGAGAAGACAGAGAGAGAGAGAAAGGATGGCCAACGGTGAAGGTGGAGGGAGAGAGAGAGCGCCAAGAGCGCGGCTCTGAGCCGATGCCTCAGTTACACAAGCGTCCCTCTCAGAAGGTGGGAGGTGCACTCTGAGAGGTCTGCCCTGCCGCTCATGAGCCTGATCCGCTCAGCACACTGCGAAGCCTGTCCTGCTCTCTGTGGCCAGCAGATCATGCACACTGCAGGAGCTGCATGCGCTCACACACTGAAGCCTGTCCATGCGCTCGTGCGCGATCATGCAACTGCAAGACTGTCTGCTCTCGGCACACTGCAGAATCATGCGCCACACTGCAGGAGACTGCATGCGCTCACACACTGAAGCCTGTCCTGCTCTCTGTGGCCAGCGATCATGCACACTGCAGGAGACTGCATGCGCTCACACACTGAAGCCTGTCCTGCTCTCTGTGGCCAGCGATCATGCACACTGCAGGAGACTGCATGCGCTCGCACACTGAAGCCTGTCCTGCTCTCTGTGGCCAGCGATCATGCACACTGCAGGAGACTGCATGCGCTCGCACACTGAAGCCAAGCATACCGCAGGAGCTGTAACTCAAGCAATGCCGCAAGGCAATGAAACATATGACACATGAGTAACATTAATACACAAATATAACAGACAGACAAACATAAGACTTTCACTGGGTAGATATACAGCCGCCCCGGTGTGCGATGTTGCCGATTTCAAAAATGCAATAGAAGCAGGTAAACAACAAAGACGAGAGTGAAAATGTGTGCACGTATGCACAGGAAGGAGCTATGTGGTGGTGGGGGGGGGGGGACTAGCTGTGCCCGTGTGGTAGCAGCCCAAAGGCGCCCCAGCATCACTGCCCCCCCCACCCCCCTCTCGCTCAGCCAAGCCGAAACCGCAGCCCAGTACCCGCAGCTCTAAAAAAGAACGCCTTGAGGGCTTGGAAAGACGCTCTCAGGCTAACCAGCGCGGCCGAGCGGGGAGAGAGAGAGAGAGAGAGAGAGAGAGAGAGAGAGCGCCGGTGCGGAGGGTGAGAAAGAGGCCTTTTGTGACTTCTCTGTAATCGTGGCCACAGCGGAAGGGCACGCAGAGGCGAGGCGAGGCTGGGCGGGGGCAATGGCGGGGGAGGGGTGTGAAATGAGGAAGTGGCACTCGGGCTGGGTACGCGGTGCCGCAGATGGCGCGGGGACCAGGGCCACCGCCCTCGCCCCTGCACTGACGGTAAACCCAGCGTGGGAGCGCCTCCAGCTCTGGGCCCCGGAGCCCCGGGAGGGCTGCGGGGCCCCTGGCGGCTGCGGGCCCTCAGGAGGGCTGCGGGGCCCCTGGCGGCTGCGGGCCCTCAGGAGGGCTGCGGGGCCCCTGGCGGCTGCGGGCCCTCAGGAGGGCTGCGGGGCCCCTGGCGGCTGCGGGCCCTCAGGAGGGCTGGGGCCCTGGCGGCTGCGGGCCCTCAGGGGCTGCGGGCCCCTGGCGGCTGCGGGCCCTCAGGAGGGCTGCGGGGCCCTGGCGGCTGCGGGCCCTCAGGAGGGCTGCGGGGCCCCTGGCGGCTGCGGGCCCTCAGGGGGCTGCGGGGCCCTGGCGGCTGCGGGCCCTCAGGAGAGCTGCGGAGGCCCTGGCGGCTGCGGGCCCTCAGGAGGGCTGCGGGGCCCCTGGCGCGCCGGGGCCCTCAGGAGGGCTGCGGGGCCCCTGGCGGCTGCGGGGCCCTCAGGAGGGCTGCGGGGCCCCTGGCGGCTGCGGGGCCCTCAGGAGGGCTGCGGGGCCCCTGGCGGCTGCGGGGCCCTCAGGAGGGCTGCGGGGCCCCTGGCGCTGCGGGCCCTCAGGAGGGCTGCGGGCCCCTGGCGGCTGCGGGGCCCTCAGGAGGGCTGCGGGCCCTGGCGGCTGCGGGGCCCTCAGGAGGGCTGCGGGGCCCCTGGCGGCTGCGGGGCCCTCAGGAGGGCTGCGGGGCCCCTGGCGGCTGCGGGGCCCTCAGGAGGGCTGCGGGGCCCCTGGCGGCTGCGGGGCCCTCAGGAGGGCTGCGGGGCCCCTGGCGGCTGCGGGGCCCTCAGGAGGGCTGCGGGCCCCTGGCGGCTGCGGGGCCTCAGGAGGGCTGCGGGGCCCCTGGCGGCTGCGGGCCCTCAGGAGGGCTGCGGGGCCCTGGCGGCTGCGGGGCCCTCAGGAGGGCTGCGGGCCCCTGCGCTGCGGGGCCCTCAGGAGGGCTGCGGGGCCCCTGGCGGCTGCGGGGCCCTCAGGAGGGCTGCGGGGCCCCTGGCGGCTGCGGGGCCCTCAGGAGGGCTGCGGGGCCCCTGGCGGCTGCGGGGCCAGGCAGGGTGTTGGGCTGACGACGAGTCTGGCCAGGTTCACGTGTCTGGCTGCAGCTCTTACCTACCTGTCGGACCACCTGGACTGCATCTACGCCTATTCGCTACTCGCCCCGCCACTCATCCGGGGCCCCAAACCTCCCGCCCAATCAGTTTCGGACTGCTTGCTCGCGGAGGACAAACGGTGTGATTGTTAGACCAACCTCACTGATGTAAGTGCGAGTCAATCGCAAGTCAACCTACCGTCACCTGCCCGTGTCTGCACGCCGTGTTTGTTTAATAAATCCGCCGGATTGGATTACGGCTCCTTGAGCGTTCTGACAGACCCCCCAGACACGGCGGGTGGGAAAAGAGCTAGCGACCCTACCTCAGCGTCAGCCTCCCGATTTCCACAGTGTCCGGTCAATAAGAGGGCTGGGCTGGGCTTCGACACTGTTGGTGGGCTGCAGAAGGCTTTCAGTAATACGTCCTAATGCTAACCGGTGGGCTGGCGTTAGCTGTGTTGCGTGCTAATGCTAACCGGTGGGCTGGCGTTAGCTGTGCCGCCTGCTAATGCTAAACGGTGAGCTGGCGTTAGCTGTGCCGCCTGCTAATGCTAACCGGTGGGCTGGCGTTAGCTGTGCCGCCTGCTAATGCTAACCGGTGGGCTGGCGTTAGCTGTGCCGCCTGCTAATGCTAACCGGTGGGCTGGCGTTAGCTGTGCCGCCTGCTAATGCTAACCGGTGGGCTGGCGTTAGCTGTGCCGCCTGCTAATGCTAACCGGTGGGCTGGCGTTAGCTGTGCCGCCTGCTAATGCTAACCGGTGGGCTGGCGTTAGCTGTGCCGCCTGCTAATGCTAACTGGTGGGCTGGCGTTAGCTGTGCCGCCTGCTAATGCTAACCGGTGGGCTGGCGTTAGCTGTGCCGCCTGCTAATGCTAACCGGTGGGCTGGCGTTAGCTGTGCCGCCTGCTAATGCTAACCGGTGGGCTGGCGTTAGCTGTGCCACCTGCTAATGCTAACCGGTGGGCTGGCGTTAGCTGTGCTGCGTGCTAATGCTAACCGGTGGGCTGGCGTTAGCTGTGCCGCGTGCTAATGCTAACTGGTGGGCTGGCGTTAGCTGTGCTGCGTGCTAATGCTAACCGGTGGGCTGGCGTTAGCTGTGCTGCGTGCTAATGCTAACCGGTGGGCTGGTGCCAGCTGTGTTGTGCGCTAATGCTAACCGTGACGTTAACGTTATAGGCTGTGACAGACACAAAGGTGTTGCCGCTCACTCTAATCCTCAGCGAGAAGGCCCAGCGCGTGTTGATGGCGAGCGCCTTCACTGACTGAGAGCCAGCAGACACGCATGCCAGCGACAGGACGCAGAGAGAGTTCAACGAGAAATGCTGCTCATTTTAAAAAAGTAATGCTACCATAAAAATATATGCAACAACTTAAATGGTCTGGGATATCTTTTTTAATAGCAAAATATGCCTTTATTTTGTACCGCCTTTAACTGACTGTATGCAACTTCAACAAGTTTAAAGCTACGTAGTATTTGAAAAGATAAAAAGGCATTGCTAATATTGAGAATGTGGAAAAACATTTGGATACGTTGCTGGGAGCCTGACAACTGATATCTATTCACTTCTGAGCCACAGAGGAAGGGGGGAAAAAGTCTTCAGTGGTCAAAAGAAGGAAAAGCTAGCTAAAAAAAAGAGGAGCTCTCAACCCGATACAGCTCTGTGTGTTTCATTCAGGCATACGCAAACTGTTAAGGGACAAAACAGCCCCAAAATGCATTTGCTTTGCTTTTGCACTGCTTCAAGCAAAAGTGTATGTAAAAACAACTGCTACGCTGAATTCATTACCCATATAATTACGACAAACAAATTCAAAAGACCATATGATTATTATTATCACTAATTGTCCTTATCAACTGGAAGGAGACTTTTGCAAACGAATGGCCAAGAAAAATATGGTTTCAGCTGCCTGAAATATTTAGAAATAAAATATTAATCAAGTAAACGCGCTCGGGAACAGAAAAAGGAAATGGTGAAGGGGCTGACTGTGGTTGTGGCCTTTTTAAATTGCCATCCGAGCCCAAATTAGAAGGGAAGGGAACTGCTAGCAGTGCTCAGTACCAGTGGGCATTAAGCGAGATTAAGGATCAGAGAAAACAGAAACCACTGTGTGTGTGTGTGTGTGTATGTGTGTGTGCGTGTGTATGTGTGTGTATGTGTGTGTGTGTGTGTATGTGTGTGCGCGCGTGTATTTGTGTGCGAGCACGCGTGCGTGTGTGAGTGTGTGCGCGTGCATGCGTGCGTGTGAGCGTGGTGCGTGCGTGCGTGCGTGTGCGCGCTTGTCTCTTAGCATTCAGCCCACTGCATCTCAAATCACCGCGTTCTGGTTCTCTACCTCTCACTGCGGCCCCTAAAATGAATTAACATTTTTTCGTACAGCATTTCCCCGTTTCCTCCCTAATTTTAAGTAATCAGCAATTCCCAGTCCTAGCAGGACTCTGTAACCCCAGGTGAAGACTAGCACTAGTCGCCAACAATGCTAGGGAAACCAGGTTTGCTGTGAATAGCGACTACGCAACAAAACACATTTGCAGGAGAGCACCACTGGGCCCGCTGCAGCAGAACTCACACAGGCATAGCACTGCCAGTAGGTGTCACTGGAGAGCGACAAGAGGGAGAGAAGGACCCCGGTCGACGCAGGTAATAGATTGTTACAGTGATGACGTCTTTTTGTAGGCCGACTTTGTAGTTCTGGGTTTTAGGACTACAAACTGTAACACTATTACACAGCCCCGATCGAGTGAGATTTAAACCTCCGCTGGAGTGGCTGGCTCAGCACTGAAACTCGGGGCGGCCCTGGGGAGGCCTGTCCAGCGCTGAACGACATGGACACTCGCACAGTCACACAGACACTTTACAGGAAATCAGGAAATGGGAAAATTGAGAAATACCGCGCTAGTGACCAAAAAACAAACACTTCACCCTGCACCCCAGAACGCCCTCTCATCGTTCACTGTACCCCCTAAATTCTCACCTTGCTCTACCATCTCTCACTGGGGCCCCTAAAATCCCTCTAAAACCTCTACAGCCAATAGAATCCCTGTTTCACCTCCTCCATCTCTTTGTAGCCAATAGAATCCCTGTGTTACCGCATCCATATCTCTCTGTACCCAACAGAATTCCCTCCTCCATCACTCTGTAGACCATAGAACCCCGCCCTCCTCTATTTCACCCACCTCACCTTAGTGGCAACCCAGGAAATACCTAAACCCAGCACAGCCAGTTAGCCAGCCCAGCAGCACGGGACGCAGGAGCACCAATATGTGCTTCAGAAGCTCGGTGGCAAACGCAAAGGCCCTTTTCCACGGGGAGGACACTGAACTCGGTCAGAACAGCGGCTGGTGACGCTGCGCCAGGTCACCTTGGTCAGCCGAACACGGCACTTCTGAATTCAGAGCAGGTGGGCGCCCAATCGGACGGCAGACCTCTCTCTCTGTCCAGCGCCAAACGTAAACACGGAAACAAGCGAGCATGCTCACTCGGTGGTTTACGACCACAGGCAGGTCAGTGCTTTATCGGTGGTGAACTATAGGCAGCGGGCCTGCGGCCACTGCTGACTCCTGGCCGGCCTGTAAAATCTGGCTTGAAATATGTCTGATCCAGGCAATATATTCACTCTTACAAAAAGACATTCACCCTAACAAAACTGTAACACACTGCAGTATATGGTAAATATGTGGGCATTGGGGAAAATGATAAACATTTCACAGCGGTGTAATATACTGCAATGTATTACAGCAGCAATTAATTGTATAAATACCAAGGGATCCTAAATTGTTGCAATACAGTGATGTTACACTCAATACAGATTTTCAATGCCTTCCATTCCTTTTGAAAATGTAGCTTCTAATAAAAACCATCCCAGGCACGGCGGGGGGAACAGGACCCGCCCCGGGGTATCCCTCCGCCCCTGCGGCACCTGAAGTTTTGGGTTTGAGCAGAAGAGAAGGCTGGAAAGACTGGGCTGGAAAGACCAAGCGAGCCTCCCAGCTCGCGCCGACCGGCCCCTCTTTGGACCGGCCTGCGCGTTCCTGTCCCGCTGAACGCCCAGGCATCCGTCCCCCGAAGGCCGGGACGAGCGGCCAGCGCACACGCTTCTCCTATCAGGGCTCTGCTGTGTTTCTGAGGGGGGGGGAGCACAAGCCTGCAAATTGTTGCAGAATGGCTAATTATTAGCGGTAGCCGCTGCTGCGTCCGTGTGCTGTCGTGCCATTGCTGCTCTGCTTGTTTACAGCGCGCAGGGCCTTGCGCAACTAATGCTTGTCTGCCACGCCAGCCAGGAGACCCAGCTGAATCAAGCTAACTGAGAGAAACCAAGAGGGGAGGAGAGCTCATTTTAAAATGCTCCGCATCACGATTATGATTTTATTATGAGTTAACCTAATTTAACCACGTGTTCCTTCTCCGTTCTTGATTTTTCTGTCTTTATTTACGTTCTTATTACATTCATACTTAACTTAATCTGCTTGCCTTAAAGTCTTGTTTATCGTTATCCTCTGGCAAAGTTGCTATACTCAGTCACACAAGTAGTGCCTTGCTGTACTGAACTTGAACTGAGAGAGAGGAAGACTCCCAGAGAGAGAGAGAGAGCATGTGGACTGGAAGAGGCCCAGTTTCTCACTCGTCCTCTGTCACTGCGCCTCTCTCTCTCTCTCCCTCTCAGACCTCAGACTGAAAGCAGCCGTCTGTGCGCAGGTGTGTCTGCTCGTCTTCATCAGTGCACGTCAGGGAGGCGCTGGGCCTGGGGGGAAACGGTCCTCCTCCATCACCGCCAAGGCCCGGTTCTGGGGGGCGGGGCAGGGCGGGGGGGGGGGGCCCTGACGGCTCTACGGACAGGGAGAGGAGAGGCCGCGAAAGACAGAAAGACATGAACGCCGGAAAACCGCCGACAGGGGGCGCTTCGCTCGCTGCTTCAGTCACGGGCCCGAAGC
The DNA here is from genome assembly GCF_018555375.3 of Anguilla rostrata. Lineage (NCBI taxonomy): Eukaryota > Metazoa > Chordata > Actinopteri > Anguilliformes > Anguillidae > Anguilla > Anguilla rostrata. The sequence goes on along the minus strand of NC_057941.1, from coordinate 26,599,394 downwards.
TGCCCTGCTTCTCACCGCCAGCCGCGACGCGCATAACAGCACCACAAAAAGAGTGAGGGAGAGAGGGGAAGCGTGTCACAGATGAAGAGGAGCGAGGGATAGAGAAAATTAAGGGCAAGAGAGAGTGGGACAAAATGAGTGTGTGTGTGTGTCCATGCGTGTGAGTGTGTGTGTGTGTCCATGCGTGTGAGTGTGTGTGTGTGTCCATGCGTGTGAGTGTGTGTGTGTGTCCATGCGCGTGAGTGTGTGTGTGTGTCCATGCGCGTGAGTGTGTGTGTTTAAGTGTGTGTGTGGGTGAGAGAGGGACACACACCGCTCAGTGTGTGCGCGTACCCGCCAACTGGGCTCACTACAGCTAGCAGGAATTATGAGGCCACAGAACAGAGGAGGTAGCGAAGTTCAGCCTCCATCCCACACAGCAGAACTCTCTGGCAGGGGAAGTAGTTTGATATTTATTATTTAAATTGTGTTTTTTTTACTTCTAACTTTAATTTAAACGTTATTTCCTCTGCGTCTGGGGTCTGGGTACCTACGAGCACGAATGAACCGAACGTCTTTTCAAAAATAAAGGAAGGGGGGGGGGGAGCGAGAGAAGAAAGGGGGAAAAAAAGAGGAAAAAAACAGGCCGTCTCTTGGGTGCCCTTCTTGCCATCCCATTTCCTATGCATCTGGTCTGTGTTTGTGCAGAGAGAGAGGGGGAGAGGGAGAGAGGGAGGGAGGGAGGGAGGGAGGGAGAGCCGCCTGGGGCCGATTAATAACCAGTGATTTATAAGAAGTTGTATGGAATAATACAATAAAAATGTGAGTCTGCGTGTGTGTGAGTGTGTGTGTGTGTGTGTGTGTGTGTGCGCGCGTACATTCACCATCTTTCTCTTTTCCTGGGAAATTCAAAACAAATTAGCGAGGGCAAAAAAAAAAAAAAAAGTCCATGCTCGGGGTAAATTGGGCACAGATGGATAGAAGACAGGAAATAAAGAAAGACAGAAACAGAGAGAGGGGACAGTGAGGGCAGAGTGGAGAGACAGAACAGAGGAAGACAAAGAGAGAGAGAGAGAGAGAAAGATGGCAGCAGTTTAATGAGTGAAGAGGGAACGATGGAGCGGGGGGGCGGAGGAGGAGGAGGAGAGTTTGACGGGCAGAGAGAGGGTGAAGGAGAGGACAGAGGGAGCAGTGGAGAGAGAGGAGAGGAAGAAAGGAGAGAGAGAGAGAGAGAGCAGAGAGATCAGGGGAGTTCCCATGGCCTGGGCAGAGGAAGTGGAGTGGGTTGGGGGGTTTGTGAGGGGGCGGGGGGGGCGCTGCGGGCTAGCCTGGCGGGACAGAGCCGGCCGCGCCGTGCTCACAGATACGGGCCGGGGGACGGGGGACGGGGGACGGGGGACGGGGGACGGGGGACGGGGGCCGGGGGCCGTCCGCTCGCCTCACCGCTGAGGCGCTGCAGCTGTCCGTCCCACACGGAAACGGCCCCTGTCATGTGACCAGCGAGACGCCCGGGTAAGGCAGCCCTCTCTCATGTGAAACTATTCATCTCCAGCTCAGCCGCTCGCTCTTCTCTTCTCTTCTCCGTCTCTCTCAGCGTCCCGCTTCATACCTTACTTTTAAAACTTACGCCGTAACACTGCGCATACGCTCCGGATCTGCTGTTTGTGTGTTTACTGATTCCCTGTGCGTGTGTGTGTGTGTATAATTAAACATATACGGGCAGTCCATATATGCCACACATCTGATTAGTATTCACTGGCCACTCAAGGTGTTGATATGAGAGAGATTCGTTTTCAATCAAATTCATTCAGATGAATGAATAGAGCACAGCTTTATTTTGACCTGAATTCGTTTTTGGAGCTTTGAATCTGTTCATTAGCGTGGTGTGGAGACAGAAGTCAGGCACTGCTTACACGTGCGATCGCCATAAATTTAACGAAACAGACGCAGGAACAGCTACAGGTGGGTTCAATGCTTCGCAGCAAGCTGGCCTCGCACAGCGACGGGTTTCACCAAGAAACAAAGCTACCAAAGTTATTCATACCCATTGGGTAATGCCTGGCAGTCCAACTGTTAAAACGGCAACCAATCGAATACCAGCAAAAGACTCCGCCTCTGAACTCGACCTGTCAGTCACCCATCCGCACAAAAAGGCTATTCCAATTTTTCCTTTATTTGTTGTACTTATTTAGTTGACTTTGTGTCCGGGACAGACACAGTTAAAGAGCGCTACGATGCTGACTCAGCAGCAGACGCATCACGCACACTCGCGCTCCCAAAGCCTGGCCCTGATTGGGCACTGACGTGTCATCTGAAAACAGGAGCGGCCGCGCCGGTGGAATTCAGGAGGAGCGCGAGCGCCGTGATGATCGGAGCTCCGTGCCGTGCCAGCGGACAAACGGACAGACGCCGAACGGAGAGAGCGAGAGGCCGTGTCGTTACGCAGAGGCTTGTGGGAAAAGCTAAACATCAGGACGGAGGGTGACACGCAGGCGGCGGCGCCCCCCCAGCGAGCGGCCGCTAAGTGGGCTGTCCCCGTCCCACAATTACAGCCCTTCTGCAGCGTGATTACAGCCCGGGCGCCCCCCCAGGGCTCCCCCCCAGGGCTCCCCCCGTAAATCAGGCGGGCGGCCGTGCCAGGCGGAGCCGGGGTGTCATTAGGGCCTTGGCGAGGCGCGACCTCCGCGCGTCTCCCCGCGACACCGACGCCCGTTTCCATGAGGTTAGCTGCAGGCGGAACGCAGCGAGGTGCAAAAAGTCCCTCATCCAGCAGAAAAACTGGGTTATTTCTCACAAACTACCAGACTGAAGCCTTTGAAATATAAACGGATATTGCACGTACGCCACCTCGGCTCATTCCCCAAACGCACAAAACATGCAGACACATACAGATGCTCACACGCACACACACACGCACACACGCACAC
>NC_057941.1:26588988-26593988 GCF_018555375.3 Anguilla rostrata | reverse complement strand
GTGTGTGTGTGCGTATGTATATGTGTGTGTGTGTGTGTGTGTGTGTGTGTGTGTGTGTGTGTGTGTGCGTATGTATATGTGTGTGTGTGTGTGTGTGTGTGTGTGTGCGTATGTGTGTGTGTGTGTGTGTGTGTGTGTGTGTGTGTGTGCGTGTGTGTGTGTGCGTATGTATATGTGTGTGTGTGCGTGTGTGTGCGTATGTGTGCGTGTGCGTATGTGTGTGTGCGTATGTGCATACGTGCACGTGCGTGGGTGGGCAGGTGCGTGCGGTGCGGTGTTGAGTACGTGCAGGCAGGCCTGTGTGCAGTAGGTACCTGCGGTGGGAGGCAGCGCGGGCTGGCGGAGCGCGGGGTGCGGACGTGCCTGCTGAGGGGAAGCGTTAGCGGGCACAGCAGCGCAGCCGCACACAAACCCAGAGAGCGCTCTCACTTCCTCCTCCGTTCTCACAGCGCCGCGGGGTCAAGAGTTCAGGCGTAAAAACCGCCATCGCGCCACAGCCCAAAGTTTCGCTGGTTGCCCTGGGCGACGGGGCTCAGCGGAACATTGAAATGACGAGCGAGATGGAGACGGCTGATTCTGCGTTATCATCTGAGGGCGCTAGAGGACCCCCCCCAACCCTTTATCCACGCCCCCCGTGCCCGAGGCCTGTTTATTTGGGGCTCTGCGGGGGGCGCACTGTGTGACTGTGCCATCCGTGGGGGGGGGTGGTGGGACGGTGGGGTACGGTGGGGTACGGTGGGACGGTGGGGTACGGGACTCACCCCGGCTCTGGGCGTTGTGCACGGCGAACATGTTGATGGTGACGATCTGCAGCATGCGGGTGCTGCCCAGGGGGGAGGGGCTGTGCTGCAGCAGGGCGCGGAACTCCTGAAGGACCCGACCAGCCACCTCCGGGAAGGTCTCCATGCTGCCCGACAGAAATGCACACACACACACACATGCACCAACCAACCAACCAAACAAACACACACACACACACACACACACACACACGGTTAGTTCCACAGTCAGCATGGGCAGGTGGAGAGATAAGATCTGTTGCGCTGCTATAACTGGTGTGGTTGCTACAGTGAGCACATGGTCAACAGCAAACAAGAGAGGTCACAATGAGAGAGAGAGAGAGAGAGAGAGAGAGAGAGAGAGAATCTCATGGTGGGAAAACCCTTGTGCATCTGCTGCTTGGAGAAAGCTCATCTTCCTCTATGAGTCAGTCAACACTGCCTTCATTCTGATGCATCCACGTCTGTTCAAAAAAAAGTGTGTGTGTGTGTGTGTGTGTGTGCGTCACACTGACAGAAACAGAAGCAAAAGTCTGAGGCTTCGGAGGAGGGTTAGGTTCTCATGGCCTGACGCCGTTATGGGTTTTCTATGAAGTCACATGACGGCGGTGACCCAGGACGCGGGCTCTGACGCCGGGGCCCGTGGCGCTCACACTCACCCCACTCTGGTGAAGAGCTTCCCGTGAGCGTGCAGGAGACTCAGGATGAACCTCTTGTTGAGCTGCGGAGACAAGACGGGCTTCGGTCAAACGGCGTCTGGAGCAGGGAGGGCCGACCGCCCTGCTGCAGCCGAGCCTTCGGGGATGAAAGGCGCTGTGCGTCTGCACGCCGCCCGGCCGGCCGGTCGGTCCGCCGTCGGCAGAAGCGGCGACCGCGGAGACAGCGCGTCAGACGCTCGGCGGTAAACGTTCAGCACGGCCTCAGGGCGAGAGCCCGGGAAGACAGACGCGGGGGAAATCAGCCCTGGCAAAGGGAAAGCCTGCCCTCTGCTGGCTACACGAGAAAACTGCGGCTCTGGTTCTGGCCGACGTGCACACACGCGCACACACGCGCGCGCACACAGAACGCACGCTGTATTCCGAGCACTTTCTCACGGGTTTGGGGTTTGGGTCTGGTGTGTGCGTACGTGTGAATGTGTGGGCACGCGCAAAGGCCTGCCCGAGAAAAGCCATACGCAAAATGAGCGCACCACAAAAGCACATTAAATTCACACAATGCCCAGTGAGCAAAGGTGTGTGTGTGTGCGTGCGTGTGTGTGTGTGTGTGTGTGTGTGTGTGTGTGCGTGTGTGTGTGTGTGTGTGTGTGTGTGTGTGCCTGCGTGTGAGTGTGCGTGTGTGTGTATGTGAGAAGCTGGCAGGCAGGGGGGTAAATACAAAGTAGGGCCTATAGTGAAGCTACAAAGCCACTCAACACAGACCCCATGAGCCAGCACACACAATACTCACGACTCCCTCTAACAGTGTGGCAGCGCAGTATAACAGTCTAACGGTTAGAGCAGCGGTGTCCAATCTTATCTGAAAAGGGCCGGTGTGGTTACAGATATATCATCTAGCCCAGCACTACTATACTCTATTCAATAAGCGATAAGCAAGCTTGATAAGTAGAATCGGGTGTCTTAGCACTGGACTAAAGCAAAAAACCTGCACCTACATCGGACACTGACAGACAGACAGACAGAGAGGGACACACACAAACACACACACACACACACACACAGGTTAAAGGTTTGATTCCCAGGTGGGGCACTACCATGAGCAAGGGCGTTTAACCTGAACAGCTCAAATACACAACAGGCTTTGTGTGTTCTTAAAAAGTGCGCTGTCTAAGTCTCTCTGCATAAGAATGCCTGTTAATTGCCTAGATGCAGAAGCAGGACTGGGCGAAGCTGTCTTCAAAAAAGGAAAACCCTGAAATACAGTGACTCATCCATTACTCAGCAAACAAAAGCAACTGTTAATGACGCTAATGTCATTTCTTAATAGTCTATCACAGAACCCGGGTGACCAAAGTTTCTTTCACACGGCCTGAAAGAACATGCGCAGATCTGCATTACTGACCACAGAGTGTTGCTGCATTTCAGGTGAAGAGGAAAGGGCAGTGGCGTAAGGCTAGCCGAGCCACGACGAGAACAATAGTTCTGTGGAGTCGGGCGGCGTGGCACAGTAGCACATCTTTTACTAGCTATAAATCTAATATAATATTAACTTTAGACAAGAGTGTTTCCTTCTATTATACACATAGGAGTGGGTGTATACATTAGCGGTCTGTTAAGTGAGCCTTTAACTGTTACTACAACAGAGCGGAGTGTTTATCAGAGAATCCACCTGTAAGCCGCTAAGCTAAACTAAACTAGGCCCCGAGAGCAAAATAAGAGCCTGATCTATGATAGCCATTACAGCGCTTAAACAATAATAAAGCTAGCAGCCCATGTCAAGGCAGGAGCCAGGCAGGACAGGCCGGGCACGTGAAGCGGGGGGGAATCTTACACACTCTGCCCTGGGGAAGTACACGGCGGACGGGGAGGGCGTCCTGGAGGGGGTGGGGGAGCCAAGCAAGCGCTAGGTTAGGAGGAAACCCAGGGAAAGGTTTTGGCTGGCCAGGTGGGTGGGCAACTAAGGAAGTGCCTGGGATGGAGGAAACCCAGGGAAAGGTTTTGGCTGGCCAGGTGGGTGGACAACTAAGGAAGCGCTTGGAAAGGAGGAAACCCAAGGAAACATTGTGGTTGGTCAGGTGGGTGGGGGATGGGAATAAGCAAGCTCTAGGGAAGGCAGAAACCCAGGGAAAGGTTTCATTTGGCTGGAGGGTGTGCACAACTAAGCAAGGTCTTGGGAATGAGGAAATCCAAGGACAAGTTTTGGTTGGCCGGGCCAACAAAGCAAACTCTAGGGAAGGTGGAAAGTCAGGGAATAGCTTTTGGGTGGCTGGGGGATGGGGTAACTAAGCAAGCTCTAGGAAAGGAGGAATCCCCAAGGGAAAGGTTTCAGTCGGCCACCCTGAACATCTCAGATGGGCCCCATGAGGGTTGCTGGCTTGGTGTGCGTTCAGCTTCGCCCGAACAAACACATCCCTTCCTCAGGGTCTGACCCAAAATACGCCTCCACTTAAAGAATGACAACTATGCATGTGGATAACGCGGGAGACAGGCAAAGGAAACGCACGGAGCGCGTGCGGGAGACAGGTACAGGAAACGCACGGAGCGCGTGCGGGAGACAGGTACAGGAAACGCACGGAGCGCGTGCGGGAGACAGGTACAGGAAACGCACGGAGCGCGTGCGGGAGACAGGTACAGGAAACGCACGGAGCGCGTGCGGGAGACAGGTACAGGAAACGCACGGAGCGCGTGCGGGAGACAGGTACAGGAAACGCACGGAGCGCGTGCGGGAGACAGGTACAGGAAACGCACGGAGCGCGTGCGGGAGACAGGTACAGGAAACGCACGGAGCGCGTGTGGGAGACAGGTACAGGAAACACAAGGAAAAGGAACACTATCCCTCAGCACTGCTATTTGTTCTCAAAAACCTGTCCCTGTCTGTCCCGGCCTGCTCAGACGCACACTTAAAATGACCAAAAGCGAAGGTAAACTTATGCGAATGTGTCAGGAGAGCAGTCTGTTCTGTCCTTTTGCACAGCCTGTTCTCTAACCGAGCAGGGCTTGAGATTCTGTACGCGCGTCCTCGACAAGGCCACCGAGGTACGCCTCGCAGGGACTGCGGGCTGCATTTCAAGTCAAAAGTAAAAACTAACTGGCGGAGCGAAGGCCCGGCGAGGCTTCGGCTGAAGAGCCTCCGACCGGTGAGCAACGGCACGGCGCACGCGGGCATGACGCGGCGTTCAGCGCACGCCAGAGCCGAGCCCGGCCGAAGTGTTTCCAACCGGAAAAGAAGTGCTTTAGGCGGAAACTGCGCGGCAGTGCGCACAGCGTTTGGATCGGAGCGGCTCGGCGAGCTTCACAGCCGGTGCGACATCACGTGCGGACGCGCCGCGTTTCTGAACGGGTTCTGCCGCGCGGGAGAAGCAGCGGAGGAGGACCGTTGGCGCGCAGGCGGGGGAGAATCCGCAAAGGAGCGAAAGGAGGCGCTTCAGCCCCTCCTCTTCCGTCCGCTCGGCGACGGACGCCGGTCCTTTTCTCAGAAGGCCGCGCCTGCGTCCCCGCGCGTAGACGGCCGCGCCGTCGCTAACCGACGCCAGGGCCGCTTGCCCCGCGTGCCGGCTATTCCTGT